>NW_027496912.1:0-134129 GCF_021521415.1 Bidens hawaiensis | reverse complement strand
TGTCAACCAAACGTGTATCGGCTTGTGGTTCTCTATCCTCCTCAAGTTCCACAGTTCTATTAGTTCCTTCCATAAGGAACCTTCTTTCCAAGAACTCAGCCTTTCGAGCTATAAACTGTAACATCCCAAAAATTTAGATTCAAAACTTGACAACTTACTAGGGTTGAAGAACCAAAAAAAAAATACCCGACATAAGAAATAGGCACAAATATATGGTATGGTCCTTTTAGGATTTAAACATATATTAGTTTATATTCAAAATATTGCTATTCCAATATCTAGCAAAATAAACAAGCACTTGAGTTAGTGGACATTTAAAACGAACAGACAACGTTTGACGATTAGAGTTTCATAAATATACATTAATGTATCATTACAATATATATTTATATATACTTCTCTGTAGATAAATAATAATAAGTGCAAGAATATGTGTACTAATAATATATATTATTAATACATGTACACAATAAAGCTCTTAGATCACTATCATGAATGCCATATCATTTTAAAAGTTGCCACGTACACCAACATAGTTACTTCATGATAAAGTAATACTTACTTTATTGCCATCTATGCATTATATACTGTTAGTCGGTTTACACAATATATATATATATATATATATAAAGAAAGGGGAACAAATTGGTTAGCCACAATTATTCAAGTGAACTAAGAAAAATGCGTATGCATAGCTTTTAGTTATGGATCACTCACACAAAGGAAAATAAGGATTAGGAAACTAGCCATGAGCCACTTGAAAGCCGCCTTAGTATTTTTGAAAAATGGGAGTTAGACCCGGAAGTGACAAGCTAATAAAAGACAAGGGACTAAAAGTGAAAATTTAAGTTCAGGGACCCATCGCACTACGCGATGAGCCCAGAACACAGGTCATCGCGTATCGCGATGGACCTTGGTGAGTCAGCGGACACGTGGCAGCCTCCAGTATGGCGGCGTATAAATTGCGGCGTCGCGATACGCGACGGGGTTACCAAGACCCATCGCGTACCGCGATGGGTTGCAAAATCAGCTATAAAAGGGGGGTTCACGGAACATTCATTCTCACACCAAAAACCATTCTAAAAATCACTCTCTCTCACTACCTCAGTTTCCGTGCCCCGACCCGACAATCATTACCTCATAACCCGTGCCATACACCGACGGTACCTCAAAGTGCGTGCCACCCAAAATAACCCGACATTATATCTCGAAGTACGTGCACGACACGACGACCACATGCCGCCTCGTTTTGCGTGCCAAGCTCTGAGGTTCCATCAGTCTAAAGCTCTAGAACGCGATAGAGAGTGGAGCTCGATCAATCTTAGTAATAGAACTTCGAATACCCGTGTAAGGTAGGGGTTCTGCCTAAGTCATTATTTTATTATTATTATGGCTTAGACCACAGTCAGGGATATAGCCCAAACCTTGATCATTATTATGTTTACATAAGCTTTTAAACATACAAAGGATCATAGTAATGTTTCTTTACAATTAAGAAACACATGTTTTTCATTCATAAGAATATAGTCAAGATATAGTTTCTTAACAATTAAGAAACATAGCATTTGATACACAAGGAATATAGTAAAAACATTGTTTCTTTATGATTAAGATTCAACTAGCAGTCAATGAATGTTTCTTTTTGAAGAAGAAACAGATTATAGATGTTTCTTCATGAAGAAGAAACTCAGCATATGATTAGTAAATAAACAAAAAGACTTCAAGTCTAAATATTTCATTCAAACAAATGATCAATCAAGGTTTTAAGCTATCAAAACCAGACTAAGGGTCTGTAGCCGGATCAGATGACAATCTGGATATTTATATAAACCTATTTTATAATAGGTCAATCATCAATCAATCAATCAATCAATCAGTCAATCATTCACAGTCAAGGTTTCAAACGAGATCACCATATCATTCAGAACAGTCAATCACAGGTGAATACGTTCAAACCTTTTATAACGTGAATACGTTAACCTTTTCAATCAATCAAAACATATTTATACTCGATAAGATGAACGGGTGTTTGTCTAACGATTCAGTTAATGTTTTCATGAGATTATATGTTCTCTAAAACATTATAATACAATATAGAAAATAAAGGTAACTCAGACCGAGTACACATATGTCTGGATCCAAACATAACTGTTCATCCTAATCAGTCAAAGGCCAGGTGGCCGTGGGCTAACGGTCATGACTAGTTCTCCTTGCAGGGGCGCCATAGCTCGGGAGAACATTTGTGTGTGTGTAGGGTAGTGGTACAAATCCCAGATGTGGCCGTGCATCTGCTGAGTGTACAGAAAACTATAATTGTATTATAACGTCATTCAAAATGTTTTATTGAGTCATACGTGTTCACCAGCATATAGCTGACGTATTTTTCCTCACATTTCAGGAAAAACATATTAGCACAGGTACCAAGGATTATATTCATTCATGGAGATAGATGCTCGCAAGGTAGAGATGACTCAGTTTTAAATTATTAAAATATTATAAACAAGATTTATACATCAAATACTCGGATATTTATTATCCGAGAAGTTTTCAAATAAATTAATATTATATTATAACCAAAGTCTTCCGCTAAAATAAACCGCAACTCTGATATATTTACAAAATAGGTACCAACTATTGGTCATACGCCTAGGCCCTAAGCCGGGGTGTGACATAAACACTTTATGCTCGTTTGTATTGTAGAAATAATATCCCATCGAATCTTTGGGATATCCTACAAAGATACACTTAGTGGATCAACTTTCAAGTTTGTTTTGGGTGTTTCTCTTGACATAAGCCTCAGAACCCCATACCTTTAAATATGATAACGATGGAACCCTTCCATGCCATATTTCAAAAGCTGCCCTATCCACTCTCTTGGTTGGTGCCATATTTAAAATACGGGCTGCGGAGATCAATGAGAAACCCTAAAATGATAGAGGCAATGTGCTTCTACCCATCATGGATCGAACCATATCCAATAAAGTTCGATTCCTCCTTTTGGACACACCATTATGTTGCGGTGTTCCGGGTGGAGTGAGTTGTGAGACAATCCCACAACTCCTTAGATGATCTAGAAACGCGTCATTGAGGTATTCACCTCCTCTATCGGAACGTAATACTTTGATTGTTTTGTTGAGTTGATTTTGTACTTCATTTTGGAAGACTTTGAACATTTCAAAGGCCTCATCTTTGTGTCTTAACAATAACACATACCCATAGCGACTATAATCGTCGGTAAAGGTGATGAAGTATCTTTCACCATTCCTTGTCATTGTCCTAAAAGGATCACATACATCCGAATGTATGATACCTAATAAATCTTTTGCCCTTTCATTAGTTCCACTAAAGGGCTCCTTGGTCATCCCAATAAACAAAATTCACACTTATCAAATGAATCATCATTTGATTCCAAAAGACCATTCTTTTGAAGTGTATGAATACGATCCTTGTTTATGTGACCAAGGCGACAATGCCAAAGAAAATTATACTCAAATCCAATTTGAGTCTTTTGGTGTTAGCTTGGTACAACGAGTTATCAATGGATATATTATCATGAACTAATTCATAAATGCCATTAGACGACATCGCTTTAAAATAAAAGACATCATTCATGAAAACACAAATATCATTGTTTAGAAACTTAAAATCATAACCAAATAGTCTTAACAAAGAAACACAGATAATATTCCTAGTCAAACTAGGAGAATACAGAATGTTTTTCAAAAGAACTTCCAAACCATTTGGAAGCTTCAAACCATAATCTCCTCGGGCTTGGACGTCAACCTTTGCGCTATTGCCCATGAAGAGACTAATATCTCCTTTCTTGTAATCATTTCTTCTTTTGAACCCCTGCAATGAATTGCAGATTTGAGTTCCACATCCGGCATCCAATACTCATGTGTTAGAAGAAATAATATTAGGATCAATATGGATCATGAAAGTTGCACCTGAAGTTTGCCCCACATCCCTCTTAGCTTTCAACTCCTTGAGATAGGTCAGTCAGTTTCTCATCCAGTGACCTATCTCTCCACAACCAAAGCACGGATCCTCAACGCTAACCTTTAGCTTCCTGGGTTTGGGTTCTGCCTTTGCCTTTCCCTTGAACCCCTTCTTGACTTGCCCCTTGCCAAAGGCAACCATTGCCTTTGGTTCCGGGTGATGTCTCTTCTTCAAGCCACCCTCATTGATTGCAAGAACGGGTAAAACCTTTTTACCCATCCCGGCTTCGGTTGTTTTGAGCATTGCGTGAAGCTCACCAATGCTCTTGTCCCATCCGTTCATGTTGTAGTTCATAATGAATGTCTCAAACCTTTTAGTTAAGCCATTGAGGATCAAATCCGTGGCTAACTCTCTTGAGATGGGAAAATTAAGCCGTTCAAGCTGATCAATGTGGCTTTTCATCTTAAGTACATAAGATGAGACATTGGGTTTCTTCCATACGACATGCATGAAACGCTCGAACCGTTTCAAAGCGTTCCACCCTTGCTTGAGTAAGGAACATTTACTTAAGCTGGGTGATCATGTCATATGCCCCATGATTCTCGAAATCCTTTTGGATCTCGGGAATCATTGTTCCCAACATGAGGCAAGAAACTTGCACCGAATCCTCGGTGTATTTTAACCAATCCGCATAGGCATCCAAGTTGTTGACATCAGGTTCATCATGAATATGATCGTCCAAAATGTAGGATTTCTTCTCTTGCTTGAGAACAATTCTCAAGTTTCGATACCAATCCATAAAATTGTTATAGTTCAGACGATCCTTATCCAGAATGGATCTTAGTGATAGATTATGCACAGGTGGGATAATAGCGTTCTGTGGGTTGTTTGCGGCCATCTATAAAAGAATTTAACAAAGTTCAATTTAGTATTTTTGATATCAATAAAGTTTTAATCGTTAATACCCTTTAATGTCTCCAAGACAATTAATGATTAAAATCTAGAACCCAATGTTTCATCCAAATAGTAGTTAGGTGACCTTTATCCTACTATTCAAATTAACAAGGTAGTCAACGTTTGACAATTGCAACCCTTTGCAACTTCTAGTTTTATGGGATCGGTTAATCATCATATGTTTAGTTGGCATATTTAATCCCATCAACACCTTTGTACGCCATGCTTCGGTGACCCTATTCACATGGTTTCCAAATCAAGTCGTCCTACTTACACGCACGTGTGAGTTTACACATACAAGCGGTTAGGTGAAATTTATCCCACAAGTATTGTAAATTCACCTCAAGATCACAAGTTTCTTAAATGTGGTTAGGTGACCTTTATCCCACATTAAGTCTCTAAGTGACTCGAGTGTCGTATAAAAGGATGGTGTTTAACTTGTTTTTAAAAGGGATTTAAGTTTTCAAAATTCTAGATTGGAAAACTATTTAATGTACCTTCCATTTGCATGCATTCAAATGTATGGTACCCTTTGTAAACCGATTTTTCAAATTCCTATTAATAAAACCCATTTTATTATGAAATCATTAATAGTTAATAAAACCAATTTTATAATATAATAATTTCAAAGGAATCATTTTTATGCAAGTTGTCGATTTTAATTGTTAACATCCAAATATGATAAAACAATAAACATAAATAAACCACACAAGCATAAAATACAATCACATGTCCATAAACTTAGCCACCTAAAATTTGACAACACTTGTTGACCGAAACAAGTGTGTCATAAGGTCTCTCCTAAGGGACGAACATGACACAAGGTATGAGATGGTGAACTCCCACTTGACTCTGCATCCTTATGCTTCAAGTGCTCACTTCTTGTTGTGATCCTTCTTCTTTATTTGGGCTTCCATTTGGGGTTCAACCAAATGGTGTTGTAGTTGCTTCTTCTTTTACAAAATATATCCTAATACATTTTTGTCTAATAAAAAAAAATACAACTATTCTACTTATTATTACAAACCATTTGAAAGAATAAATAGATTACAAACCCGCATAACGAATAATACAAATAAATGCATAAACCACAACATATCTCATCAATATACACAAAGTCATGGCTAGGTTATGAACATCCACACAAGCATGTCAACCTTTGACCAAAATGGTTCCCCTTTGACCCTTACTTCTTGGCCTAAAACAGAGAACATAGAGTTCTCGGCCAAAACCAAAGTTTCAGAGTTTTCGGCCCGAAAACTTTGGTCCACAAAGAACCTAGTGTTCTCGGTCAATACCAAGAACTAGTTTTCGGTCAACCGAGAACTATGGTTCTTAACCATGAGTTCTTGGTCCAACCGAGAACATGGTTTCGGGTGTCTTCGGCCAGACCGTGAACTATGGTTTCCAACCATTTTGTTCTCGGCCCGAGCTAAAGAACACAAATTCTGTCCAAAACAAAATATCATCCAAAAGATTCAATTTTTCCAAATTTACCACATGCATGTATGGTACAACCTTGAAAAACCAAGGGGCGACCAAAATGTCTAAAGTTTTTGGCCAACATGGTAAAAAATACCATTAAACCCGAACACTTTAGATCCCATTTTGAAGCATGTAATCGTATAAGCGGCTCTTGATGCCATTGTTTGGTTTTAGCAAGATTATCAAAGTCCAAATAAACCAAATTATTAAGAAAACGCTGCGGAAATAAAGTTTTAAATCTTGTTTTACCAATACACATAAACCCATTTATGTTAAACCCAATACAGGATCCATATACGATTCACACCCTATCAATAACAACCATAGGGTGTTTCAAGAACACACCTTCAAGTCCAGAAATTGAAAGGGATGAATGAGTTCTATTGACAAATCTTTAAGATAGAAGACCTCAAGCTTGTATACCCTTACAAGCTACCAACAAACACCAAGGTTGCTAGGATCCTTACACTTCTTGCAATCTCCTCTTCTTCTTCCTTTGGGTATTCGGCCGAGAGAAAGAGTAGAGAGAAAATGTGTGTGTGTGAGAGAAGGTGTAAAATGATTTCACCCAAGAAAAAAAATCATCTACTTACCTATGGCTTTGTGTGACACTCGTCAATTTCAGGTTAACTCCGTTAATTCAAACTCCGTCAATTCAAACTTAAGATCATTTGATCTATAACGCACATCTCATTACATTTAAACTAGGGTTTTAAATGACGCTTGACAATCACTACACATGTAGTCTTTCGGAATTGCATCGAAACGCAAACGAGTTGACGCAAACCATTGATGAATAAACGACAACATCAAAACAATAATTATTTGATAATTATGTGTTAGGCTTATGTGTTATTTAATAATATTGTATAGAACATTAACTCAAGATGCAAACAAGTTACTTTATACTAGAAAAGTAACATTTAAAAGTTGAGGGGCCTTTGTGTAATATCATTATTATTAAATAATATTAACAAAACCCTAACTCCCTCCCTCTCCCTCTCATACGATCGGCCTCCCTCTCCCTTCCCCTTTGGCTGCCGTAAACATACACACACATACATACAATCTTTTCAAGCTTTTGGTTGAAGAATTAAGGTGCTAGGAAGGTATTAACAACTACTCTATGCATTCTTTGTGTTTAATTTTGATATTGAATGGGTTAATCAAAACCCTAGACTCTTGAAAGTGATGATTAAGATGAGTTAGGGTTTGATTATATGCTTGATGATGATTTGCTAATGCAATTGATAACTAGTTGTGTTATTGTTGTGTTAATCATTGTTCTTTGATTTTAAACTTTCAAGAAAAACCCTAACTATGTGTGTAATGTGAGATTGATTTGAATGGTTGGTAAATATTGTGTCTAGAGTGTCATATGCATGAATTATGGTTCATAGATTGTTGTTATGTTGAGTTTTGATGTAAACTGGTACTGGACAGATTGTTAAGTTTATGTTTAGATGACTGTAACTGAATGTTAATGTGGTAATTGGTCGAAATTGTTAACACTACAGTGTACTAGGTTGAGTCTAGTTTCTATAAAGTCCAAGTTTGTATTTTTTGGACGTGTAAAAGTTAACTTTTATTATTTTACAAAACTGAAGTGCAAGTCTGAATTGTGAGACCTGCTGTTAGGCTGTTTTGCGACTAAGATATCTCAAAAACTACAAGACCAAATGGGTTGGTTTCACTTCTGGAAGAAAATACATTGAGTTAAGAATCTAACCCAATTGGTCTTGCATTAATTGGACATTTCATTTAACGGGAATAACAAATAACATTCTGTTGCACATAATTTTGACTGCTGTGAGTTTACTGTAATGTTTTGGTCTTTGTGAGAAAACTATGTGGAATAAAAATACAATAAAAATAGGTCTGGAAACCTAACTCATGTGTGCTTTTGTGACGATTTTTGGTGAATTAATTGATATGTTATGATCAGTTGAATAGAGTAATCTTTCAAGTATAATTCTGTCTTGATAAAACTAGCTGCTGAACTATGTGAAAATACAAGAAACGTGCTTGTTGTTAGATAAATTGCCATGTTTTGACTAAATTGCCCTTGTGGGGAATAATTGCTAGTAATGTACAATATTAATACTTGACACGTAAGTAGTTGTTCACACATGTAACGTATCACCAATGCGTTTGTTGAGTCACACACAATTCACAAACGAAACACGAAACGTATCTCATGCATAGGTATTATGTGCCGAGTCTAGAGACTCAATAATAGTTCCAACACTTAGAAAAT
This sequence comes from Bidens hawaiensis, assembly GCF_021521415.1. Taxonomy (NCBI): domain Eukaryota; kingdom Viridiplantae; phylum Streptophyta; class Magnoliopsida; order Asterales; family Asteraceae; genus Bidens; species Bidens hawaiensis. The sequence continues at coordinate 125,494 of NW_027496912.1, read as the reverse complement.
CTCATTCTTGTTTTAGAACGCTAGTGAGGATTTTCTGTGACGCGCATCTCTTGGTTGACTTGTTTTTGAATTCTTCGCAAACAGTGAGTTTCACGTTCCCCTTTTACTCTTTTAAACGCTTTTTACTTGGGGGAGATAACATACTCCAAAACGCTTTAGATTTTGTTATTGGTTATATATCACTTGTAAAGGCTAAGTGGCAAACAAAACAACTAAAGTCCTTCATAACATCGAACCATTTAATATTGGGATAATAGCAAGTCACTGTTGAGTAGTACTACTGGGTTTGACAAACCCCACCCAACACTAAACTCGACTGGAGGTCGAGTGGGTGTAATCTTGGCTAACACATTTCCATGGTCGGGATAGACATGGTGGCAAGGAAATTGATAAACAGTCAGCTTCGGTGTCGAACACTTTGTAATACTTGTTGTATAGGCTAGCTACCTATCGATATATAATTGACTTAACATTATCTGGTAACGCAAAACGCAAAACGCAAAACGCAAACGCTTTATTTATATAAACTTGTGAACTCACCAACCCTGTGTTGACACTTTTAGTATGTTATTCTCAGGTAGCCGAGGCGGGCGCGCGGTATAGGAACATGCATTACACTGAACTCTATCGTTTTTGCAAACTCGTTTTTAAACTGTTATTAATTCGGTTTTAAGTCGTCCTGCGTGACGCAACACTTGGTTTATGATTTTACGCTTCCGCACTTATTTACACTTAAATGTTTTCGTGGTTTGAAAACTTTACTTATGGTTTGATTATAACTAATGATTCCGATCCTGTTAGTTCACACCCTCTGACGGTAAAACTCCGTTAATGGATTTTGAGGGTGTGACACTTTGCATGTCTCGGAAGTAATACAAAAGAGGAGAGAGAGTGAGGAGGGGCCGGCCCATGGGGTTTTCCCCCCATCTCTTAACGGGTCAAAACATATCAAAAGGATTGTAATTTTCTTCCGGGTCACTTTTATTGCATTTTCGGATCAAATCGCAAAAGTGCCAAATGTTTAAATGGTGATTTTGCATAATTAGAACATCATATTAGATACATACATATGGTGTAATGTACAGCTAGAAATGTTAATTTGTTATACATGTCTTGGTTCTTGATTAAACAAGAACCTTTTAACCATTTGCTCTTGGTTTATTAAAGAGTGCTAATTCACATGACAACCTCTAGAGTTCACAGTTTATACAACTAAACTTTCATCACAATGCACACAACCACAGAAGCCACTAGAATTGCACACCATCCACATGTGAATTAATATCACTTCTGTGAATTATGGATTTTGTTTAATTTACATATATATGCTTGGTGACTACAAGTTATTTGATGAAACGCGTCTGTTATTTGATATGGAATGGCTAATATAACTTTGATGATAACTCTGCTTCAATAATAACAGACCCGGGAGCAAAAGAAATAAAAAAATGGAATGAGAACATGGCTACATAAGCTTTTTGGGAACAACGCAAGCCAAGACATCAAACAAAAAATACTATAACTTGTGTAGGTTCCCAGCCGGATCTACACAGGAGTATCTCGTAACACGAGGGTGCGGAATCCCCTACGTATATGATACGAGTGCTAAGACGTTGAATACGTAAATCACACGCAATACACAAGTATATAAGAGATTACTAGTTATATTGCCAAGAGTAATAACCAAAACCAAACACATGACTCAGAGAATCACACAAACACATCCGTCCCCAGTTCTCCTAGTATGAGCCGAAGTTATGGTTTATATAACACGATAACTTCGCCCAACAGGCTAGGCGAAGTTATCATAACTTCGCTCAACAAGTTCGCTAAACATCAAGATAAACAAAACACGTTTAACAAGAACAAATTAACGATTACAGACACAAATAAACACGAGATACTGAACTACTGGCATCATGCACCAACAGACTCCCCCTTGGCAGTAGCTTCATATCTCTATCTTCTTTCTCGTGTCTTGTAATCCAAAAATCACGTACCCACCGTCTTCAAGCATGAATGCCTTGTCTTACACAAACAGAGACCACCCTCTTGTACTTCTTTGCTTCATCCTTCCACGCAGGAATATAGGAAATCTTCTTATTGTTAAGTACCTGCAAATCAGCTTGAGACAAATTAACCAAGTGCATTGGATTATACACTCTCAGGATCTCCTGTTCATCCTCATCTTCCATCACGGCTTCTGCAGTCTGGCAGTCAACATACCACCACGTGAGATCCTTCAACACATCCTTGGGCATCAGCTTCATCGGAACCTCTTTCAAACATCGAATCGGCTTGTATTTCATCACCATCCAAGGCTTACCATCAGCCCGCATACCTCGTTCCTTGTCTTCAACCAACCTTCCTTTCTGAGGCTTCAACAACTCAAACTTTTTCCCTTTCACACTTTCCTTCCACACAATCTTTCCAACCCATCTCGCAAAGTTGTCATCACTTCTATTAATCAATCTTAACTGAGCCAAATCTTTCACCTCACACTCAGGCAAGGTGTTGAGCGATCTCAAAGCCTTCTTAAAGTACTGAACCCCATCATATCTCTTTATCACAAACAATTTTAGTTGTTAATCATACAACCAACAGATAATACCTTTCTTTGATTCAGCATAGCCCTTGATATTGTAACTTTTCTTGAACATTGTTGGTACCGCAGGTTTCTTTGTCTTGAAAAACCATTGTGCACAACCTTCTTTCCATCTTGGTTGTTCTTCCCACTCAGAATCACCCGACACATTTTCATCTTGACCCAGCTTTACCTCATCAATACTTGGAATATCCTGCTCTACACCATCATCAGCTATCTCTCCTTCTTCTAACTCACTATCAATTTCTATCTGTTCCCCAATATTTTCAATCTCACTAGCCATCAAAACATCATCAACTAAATCATCCTCATCATTTCCCAACACTTCCTCAACGTCTACAACCACCACATTCTCACCACCTGTACTGCCTGACGGACCACCAGACTCCCCCTGAGATGTGAAGTCCCAAGATTTTGTTCAGTTCTTGGCAACTCACCACCTGGGGATCATCGTCTCCGTCTTGCCTCTTCTTTGTCCTTAATTCATCACCCTTGCAACTCGTCTCCCCCTGAGATGCTAAGAACTGTTTAAGAGCATCAAAGAGTTTACCGTGTTCAATGAGAAATGATGATTGTATATGATTCTCTACCACAAGCCGCTGAATAGATTGAGTTTGAATGAGATTAATCTGCGACTGTTCAGCAACAACCCGTTCAAGAGCCACAATCCTCTCAGAATCAGACAGAGTAGCATCAAAGTCAAACCGCATATGAGAAATATCTTGAGCATACGGAGGTGGAATTCCCAAACTTGCTGGAATATCAGAGGTAGGCTGAATAGTAACCGTGGGTGGAATAGAGACAGGTAACCCAGCAGTTGCAACTAGCGTTGACTCAACAAATCTAGCAACCACCTCTGACGGAGTAAGTGTAGGAGGCGGTAACGAAACAATCTCTGGTGCTGTAAACTGGAATGTAGTTGGAGGAATACCAAATGATGACGACACGGTCACCAAAGGTACACTCGAGGTTACCGGAAAATGTGACAGTTTAAGAAGCAGGTAACATAGTCATGCCCGATAACGATGGTGGGGAAAAATGAACAACCCTTGAACTTTCACCAACTCTTGAACTTTCACCAACCTTTGCCTTCTTTGATCTTCGTACCAACCGATATAAATCCTCCTCAAAATCTGATTCACTATCATCTGAGTCTTTCTTTCGTTTGCCATGGATTCTTTCTTGTCTGGCAAGAATTTTCTGTGCTTCAACTATATCGTCAGTGGAGGAATCAGAGTCAGTTCTCTCAGAATCCGCCACAGATGTATCGACCATGGAAACATTTACACCAGACACCTCAATGACTGAGGCTTGAACTTCAGCAGCTGGATCAAGCCTTTCCATATAAAAGAACCCTTGCCCTCCAAAGGCAACTTCAAGATCAACCTGTTATTCTGCAGCTGCAACAGAATCAGCAGGCGGTGCTTGCTGTACCACGGGTGGTGGTTGAACCACAGGAGCTGGTTGAGAGATATCAGCTTGTTGCGGTTGCCGGATCAAGAAATTCATCACCTGGATGAGCAACATAAGCAGGATTCACTAAGTACCCAAACAATGCCTTGTGCCTAGGACGTAGCTCTTCCCTTATACGTGCACTCGATGATCGACACTGAGCAAAAGTTCTCTTAGAAACACTCTCCACATACGAAATAAGACGTCGTTGTGGCAGATTGGGAGCTATATGATTTAGAATCATCTGTAAGAATCTCAGGTACATCAAAAATCTTTCCCGTGCCACTGCGCATCGCTGTCGATCAATCTCATAGAATATCATCTGAATGAAACTGTAAGGCTTGTTGTAAGTCAACGCAGTCATCGCCGATTGCATTGTCGCACCCATACCATCCGTACCAGCTTTGCGACCAGACATGCACACAATCATTACGTGCATCAGAAATCTCCACTGATCTAACAAGAACCCCTTCCTTCTTTGAGAGTCCGCCAATGGACCTGAATACCCCATACGAACAAAAGAACCATTTCGGAAAGTAGCCGAAAAGTGAGTAGGGTCGTTAATAGTCTCAACCCCAAGCTGTAAAGCTTCCCGGATCTGATCGGCTGAGAACTGTACCACTTGATTGTTAACAGTAGCACGCATCACAGGTGGGTCAACATGACAGTCATACTCAACCGTGTTCCAGAAATCTTCAATGTTCGGCAGTGAGATCGGAAGAGTAGTAGTGATGGCATGGAAAATACGTGAGCGAATAAGAAACGTAATGATCTCACGGAAGTCATTAGTTCCAAGACCATCCGGATCCAAGGTGATATACATGTTGTGACTCGGAAAAAACTGTCTCTTATCACCTCCGCCTTCGTTACCACCAGTTCCACCGGCACCAGCCACAGCAGCCATATCTGCAAAACAAACGAATGAAATCAGATCAGTGTTTCAACAGGTTACAACTTCTCCCTGCATGATACAGGCGAAGTTGAGTGATAGGTGAAGTTATATTAACTTCGCCACATAAAGCGGCGCATGATTCACACCCAGTTATGGCTAAGAATGGCCGATCAGATAGTAGTAATAGGACAAGAGTAATGCGATTGAAGTATCAAATAACGTATAAACATCAAAAGAATCCACAATCGGAACGACATAGTGTCAATAGGGTTTGATACAAAACGAGTTCAATACCTAGCATTGTGGATCAGATTACCATACATAAAGGAAGAATTATGTGACACAATGATGTGACAAACCTTTGAACACAGACGAGAAAACAGATTATAATGATGTTTGATTCAAGTGAATAAGTTCGCCGAGGGTTAAGGCTTGAAAAATTTGACCAGGTTTGACCACCGAGCCCAGTTATATAGTTTAGTTAACTTCGCCCATCAGTTAACTTCGTCCATTATTAAACTTAAAACAACTTTGCTTAAAGTTAACCCATGGTCAACTTCGCCATTAACTTCGCCCAAAACGATTAAAATAAACGATCAAAGAACCAAGTAACCAAATGTTTAAAAGGTTAAACCATAAGACAAAATACATAACAAAATTTAAATAACTAAATAAACGGGATCAAATTTCAGTCTTTCAGAAAGCCAGCGTGTGTTTAGAAAAGATCCGAACATGAATCATACAAATTAAGAGGCTGTCACACAGATCCATGTTCAACGGTATTATGATATAGAGAAATAGGTTGTAGGCAGGTATAAAACTTAGTATGGTTTTCACTGCTTCTGTGATACGGAATAGGTCCTATTAAGCTCAAAATTTAGATGGACATCACATGAGAGATTGTGATGCCTCCTATATATTCTCAAGGCGTATTTGGCTTTCCCCAAGTCACCCAGAGTTGACTTCGACCCGTAGTGTCTGATCAATCAATATTCACATGTCGACCTTCAGATTCGTCTTCCCGTACTTTCTTATACTTTGGAATAATCTTTCTTGCCCCTTTCTTGATATTTGTAATCAGATAATCTTCATAAGGCTCAATGATAATAACGAAAGTATTATATATATATATATCTTTTTATGACACTAATACAGACTGCAAGTCCCGAATCTGGATCACTGCAGAAACATAGTACTATCTTCATAGGAATCAGAACACTCACGGGCTCGTGTATGACTGGGTAATCACTTTTCTGCCTATCATTCGGAAAGATGTATGTGGAGATATGCACAGCTCAAAATGACTCTCCACAGTAAATCGAGAAGATTTAGTTTGTATCACTTCTACTTTTACGCACCATAGAAAGCTACCATAATATACAATGACTGATCTAGAGTCTTTTAGGCCTAATAACTTCACCGGTTAAGCACAAAAAATTAGTTTATCTATCACTTTACAAGGTTTGATCAATTTTCATTTTAACACCAATAATGAAACTTCTTGCGAAGTTATAGACTGAAAAATTATATCATTTCCCCCAAAAAAATTTTTAAATTCAGACGCCCCGATCAAGTCAAAGTCTTTAGGTAAACGGCTATCCTGAAGATCCAGGGGATCATCCGGACCGACCACATACGAGTATGTGTCCCTCTGACTAAGTATGAACGACTAATTTTAAGCGAAAGAATAAAAACCCATCATAAACCGCCCCGGTCGCTTTCATTCATCTGGCTAATGGTTATCCTTATAATCTACTCGTAGATGTAAGGACCAAACATATTCATGGAATATGTCCTTCAGACTTGAGCAACCGACATAATTTTAAGCGATAGTGATGTTTTTTTTCTTTTCTTTTTTTAAGATACTAAGAAAACAAGGTTACTCAGGATTGATCATCCCATTTAGCTCAACGAGGTTTTGAATACGGGATCGGTCAAACGCTTTTGTAAAAAGATCGTCAAAATTATCCAGTGAATCAACCTTCTCAAGCACAATTAATTTCTTCTCAGCACAATCCCGTATAAAATGATGACGAATGTCAATATGTTTAGTTTTACTGTGTTTAACGGGATTGTTAGTTACTGAGATTGCAGCAGTGTTATCAATGCAAATAGGAGTTTGAGTGAAATTCAGACCATAATCGCGCATTTGCTGTTGTATCCATAAAACCTGGGAGCAGCAGTTAGATGCTGCCATGTATTCTGCTTCGCAGGTGGAAATGGCTACAAAGATCTGCTTCTTGCACTGCCACGACACCAATCTTCCTCCGAGAAACTGACATCTATCGGTTGTCGACTTCCTATTTTGACTGCACCCTCCATAGTCAGAGTCGGTGTATGCTACCAGATCCAGTTCTCCCCCTTTCGAGTACCATAGTCCCAACTTAGGCTTTCCTTTAAGATACCGCAAGATTCTTTTCACTCCCTTCAAGTGTGATTCCTTCGGGTTTGCATGAAAACGAGCACAAAGACAAACTGCAAACATAATGTCAGGTCTAGACGCAGTTAGATACATTAAAGAACCTATGATTGCCCGATATTGAGTGGGATCCACATCTTCATCACTGTCGGAATCAACACCCAGTTTGTGGTTGACGCAGATTGGAGTGTCAAATGGAGTACTATCATCCATCTTAAAGCGTTTAAGCACATCATGGACATACTTCGTTTGATGAATAAACATGCCATCTTTCTTCTGATCTACTTGCAATCCCAAAAAGAAAGTTAATTCGCTCATGGCGCTCATCTCAAACCTTTTCTTCATAACTGTTTCAAACTCCTGACACATAGAGACTCTTGAGGCAGCGAAGATAATATCGTCCACATAAACCTGAACGAGTAAAGTCACCCCCTTTCCGTTTGACAAACAGAGTACTATCGATCTTTCCCCTCTCAAACTCATTCTCTAGCAAGTAATCTAACAAAGTTGCATACCAGGATCGAGGTGCTTGATGTAGTCCATATAATTCTTTGCTCAATTTTTACACATGATCTGGAAAATCTGGGTCAGGAAAACCCGGAGGTTGTTCGACATATACCACCTCATCAACTTTTCCATGAAGAAATGCACTCTTCACATCCAACTAGAAGACTTTCATTTCTTTGTGCAACAAATGTCAGAAACAGTCAAATTGCCTCCAATATTTCCACAGGAGCAAACACTTTGTTGTAATCGATTCCTTCCTGTTGATTAAACCCTTTAACTACCAATCTTGCCTTGCTGCGAATGATTACCCCCTTCTCATCTTTCTTACACTTGAATACCCACTTTCTACCGAGAGCATTCACATATTGTGGTTTTTCAACTAACTGCCATACTTCCATCTTCTCAAACTGTGCCAGCTCTTCCTGCATGGCTTCTAACCACAAGGGTGATTCTTGTGAATTTTGGTGGTCTGTACTGGACCGACTTCCAGATCATTCTCAAGATTTGAAGAGAGTTCATCAGAGTGAGGCTGAGTGTGAAATGGATTGTAGAATTCATCTTCATTCGAGACAGCTGGAGTTTCAACCGCACTTGACGAGTTTGGTTGATTATATTGCGGACGTTGTATAATAGCCTCCTCTTCGTCAAACAGCATCTGTGTGGCCATTTTCTCCTTAATGTCTGAAAAATCCAAGTAAGGTACATTAAAATATTTGAACAGCTTATCATAGTCGAAAGCCTCTGTTGGTCTCATGCTAGGCCTTGGTGATTTGTAACTAGTAATATTAGTGTTATAGACCACCTCAACCTTGCTGTTTGATAGATTAAAGACTCTTCTGTTGGGTGTCCCAACAACATAGCCAACTAAGATACCTTCGTCAGCTTTCTCACCAAATTTAGAGTTAGTCTTTAATATCGAACATGGGGACCCGAAAGGTTCAAGACCTTTCAAATTTGGCTTTCTACCATGCATATGTTCGTAACATGTTTTATTTAATCCTTTAACAGTTAAGACACGATTAAGGATATAACAGGCTGTAGCAACAACCTCAGCCCATAACACCACAGGAAGTTTAGCATATGCCAGCATGGTTCTGGCGCCTTCAATTAGAGTTCTATTCTTTCTTTCAGCTACTCCATTTTGTTGTGGAGTGTATGGGGCGCTGTACTGATGTTCTATCCGTTTCTGCAAACAAAACATCTCCATCTGATAATTCTTGAACTCTGTACCATTATCACTTCTGATGTACTTAACCTTTCTCCTAACAATATTTTCCACCTTGGTAATCAAGTTAATTACCAACTGAACTGTTTCATATTTTGCCTTCAGAAAATAGACCCAAGAGTATCGTGAGTAATCATCGGTCACCACCAAACAGTATGACGTTCCTCCTAGACTTTTTACATTCACAGGACCAAAGAGATCCATGTGAAGCAAGTCCAAGGTGCTGACAATTGAGTTAACCTTCTTGGAGTGATGTGGCTTCTTGTGCTGTTTTCCTTTCTTGCATGACACACATTGGTCTTCAAAATTGAAGTTCTTCAATGGAATCCCAAGTACCAGCCCATTCTTGATAATGTAGTTCATCTTGCGAAGATGAATATGACCCATTCTTCGGTGCCACAACTCTGACTCAGATTCTGTTGCTTTTGACAGAAGACATGACTCTTCTGATGCAATCTCGGTTGATCTCATATCCATTACATACGTGTTCTTTTCTCTTGGAGCCTTCATCACGACCCAGGTCTCTGGTATCTTGAAACCAGGATAAAGTACGAGTGCCTCATCTTTAGTAAAATGAACGGTGTATTCTTTGTCACAAATCTGAGAGACACTCAACAGGTTGTGCTTCAACTCTTCCACAAAATTCACTTTTTCCAACTTTATTATTCTATTTGTCACAGTCCCAATACCAGTAATTTTTCCTCCACTTTCTCCTGCAAAACTAACCCTTCCTCCTTGAACAGTCTTCCAATCACGTAACAATTTCTTGTTACCAGTCATGTGCCGGGAACAGCCACTGTTAACAACCCACATATTGTTTACAGCCCTGCTCAACTGTTCCTGCACAATTAAAGAGATAGATTAAAATCTGGGGACCCAAGACCTTCTGGTCTTGGGTTGATTAAACCTGTTATCCGGCATCCAGTACCTTGGTTGCCCAATGTTATTTTGAGGAGAGTTTCTATAAGTTCTGAAAGGTAAATTTCTAGATGACTGTCTATGAGGCCATCTAAACCTTCGTGAATTTCTAGAATTAATGGAATTATAATTGTTGGTTTGATGATTCACTGGGAAAAAACAAGACTGGTTTCTTTGAAATCTTGGATTAGTCCAATGATTGAAATTTGATGTGTTAGCCTTCTTACCAGCATCATATTTAGTATTCGTTTTATTCTCAGTTTCAGTTGGCCTCTTATTTCTAGACTTCCTTTGTTTCAGAGGACAGTCACTTACAAAGTGTCCTATCCTGTTGCATCTAAAACAACTTCTGTTCGAACTATTCTTTTTGTTTTGAACATTAGTCTCAAAAGTTGTTGAAGATGATGAGGTTGTGTTACTATCAGTTTGCCTCACACACGGTGGAACAAACAGATTTAGGAAAGATTTCTTTTCATCAAACTTATAGTCCTCCCCTCGTTTTAGTAACACGGCCTCTTCTTTTATCTCACCCGATTCAGACGATTTGTCCGAATTTGACGAGACAGAACTTGTGACATTATAACTTGTCTGACTCGCTTCATTCTCATTAACTTTAGTTTCTTTAGTAGAGACTTTGATTGGAACCGTCTGACTAATTTCAACATTCACGGATTGCTGATTACTAGGATTATAAGTATAGTTATTATTATATGGTGGTGGGACTTCTGTGAATCCAATTCCCCCTTTGTTAACCGGGGAACGTTGAACACTTAGAATATGATCTACCATCGCAGAGGAATTTCTAAATTGTTCAATTTTCCAGTTCAGTTCCACCACCTTTACCTGGTAATCAGCTATCTGTTTATCCTTTTCAGCTATTAGTTTAGTCTTTTCTTCTAACACTTCATAGCTAAGATCAATCATTTGTATTTTTTCAGCTAAGGTGGCTTTAAGACTTCTGATGTCCTTTTCACTAGCTTTTATTTTTACCGAGTAGTTATTTTCTTTAGTTTTAGAATAATGATGTTCTTCTTTTATATTTTTATATTCAGTGTCCAAACTAACAAACTGATCAGTTAATGCTTTCAATTGATCCGACAGTTTTTCACATTGTTCAAAATTAGATTCAGAACATACCTCTGAGAGTTGATCGTTCACTTCTGCCATGTATGCTTGATATTCTCCCGTCTCTTTGTCACATCTTCCAGTTTCGATATTTACCAGATTTGGCTGTTCAAACACCTCCTCAACTTGTATATTCCAGTTGTATCCACCGTTCTACTGAGATACCATGGCTTTGTTTTCACTTCCACTTCCATTCTGTTGAGCAGGCCTGTTCTGACTTCGTTCTACTCTCTCATTTGTACACTCTTTAGCAAAGTGACCATTTTGTTGATAGTTATAACAACGAACCTTTGACTTGTCGAACCCCGGTCCTTCTCCAACAAACTTTCTACCAGTTTTCTTCATAAATCTCTTTACCCTTCTTACTATCATAGCAATCTGCCACTGCAGATCCATTTCTTCCAGATCATCAGCGTCGATCTGATCATAGTCCTCATCCAAGGTTGCAGGGTCGACTATTTTTCCTTTGATGTAATTTTCCTTTGATGTAATTCTCATAAGAGGCAATGAAAGAGGCATAGAGAGCAAATTGTTGTTCAGCTGATTTCACACTCATCGACATCTGTGTGTAATTCTTACTAGTTGTACTGTTTGAGAAATTTCTAGCTGAGGACTGAGGTTTTGAGGAACTACTTCCACCCGTTACAAAACATACGTCACCATCCATATTTAGTACCACATGACCATCTTGAGTGGAGTTTGTTTCTCCCCCCGAGTAGTAGGCAGACGATTATGTTTTCAAACTTGAGTTTGGAGAGCCTTTAGCACCATACATTACCGGATCCTGAACCTGATCAGTAGGCATCTCCTTTCTAGCCATATTAAGTTCAAAATTACGTAACTTATTAACTACCTTCTCCAAGTCAAAGTTCTCAAAATCTTTATCTTCCCTTATCAGAACTGTATATATTTCCCATTTTGGTGGGAGAGCATCGAGATGTTTTTCCACTATCACTTCCTCCTTGTACTCAATGGAGTAGTTATTCAACTCAGTCATCAGGTGATAATATCGTGTGATGATATCATCAAGTGATTCATTTTTCAGATACCTGAATACTGAGAATTGAGTTTTCAGCAGCTTTGTTTTAGAGGTACGTATCCCAACATTTCCTTCATATCGATTCTCAAGTGCTTCCCACAATTCTCGAGCAGTTTTGTACTTCTTGAAAGTATGGAGAATCTCTTGAGGAAGTGCCATTGTAATGGCTGCATGTGCTTTACTTTCTGCTTCATACATTTTCTTTTCATCATCCTCCATCTTACTGTACTTCTTGATCTGTTCTCGACCTTCAAACATGGATGTTGGGCGGATGTACCCATCTTGAATGCAGACCCACATTTTTGCATCTTGATATTTCACATACTGTTCAAACCTATCCTTCCATGCAACAAAGTCAGTACCCTTAAGCATTTTTGGAGCTTTAGTTGCTGAACCAGCTTCAACTTCCATCTTTACCAGTTCAGTGATGTTTATCGAAGTCATACTTGAACGGGACGAGACTTAAAAATCAACAATCAAAGTCTGTGAACAGAGAGCAGTGGCGAAGTTAATACAACTTCGCTTGTCTACAACTTCGCTTGTAACTTCATTGGCTGACAACTTCGCTGGTTATCAACTTCTCTAGTTATCAACTTCGCTGGTTATCAACTTCGCCAAAACCCTATATGTTCGCTAAAACCCTAGTTTGGGTGTCGGCAACTTCGCTAGAAGAACGGATGGTTTTGAAGGTTTGATTACGGCTATTTTGAAGGTTTCGAGAGTGATGGGAAGGTGTATTTGATGAGTATTTTTGAGAAACTGACAGAGGAACAATATTTCAACGTAAAACAGTTCCGTGAATAGTCGAACGGAGCAATTTTAACACTCGTGTGATAATCCCGAACCACACAATCACGAGCTAAATGCTCTGATACCAATTGTAGGTTCCCAGCCGGATCTACACAGGAGTATCTCATAACACAAGGGTGCGGAATCCCCTACGTATACGATACGAGTGCTAAGACGTTGAATACGTAAATCACACGCAATACACAGGTATATAAGAGAATACTAGTTTTATTGCCAAAAGTAATAACCAAAACCAAACACGTGACTCAGAGAATCACACAAACACAGCCGTCACCAGTTCTCCTAGTATGAGCCGAAGTTATGGTTTATATAACACGATAACTTCGCCCAACAGGCTAGGCGAAGTTATCATAACTTCTCTCAACAAGTTCGCTAAACATCAAGATAAACAAAACACGTTTAACAAGAACAAATTAACGATTACAGACACAAATAAACACGACATACTGAACTACTGGTATCATGCACCAACAACTTGGGCAGGACTAACAGGTATGGAAGACTAAAATCACAATGTTGTGTATAGAAGTCCTTGCATTTACTATGGAAACCCAAAAAGGCCATACTAGATGAAAAAAGACAACTTGGGTGTTAGCCAAAATGTGAACTATAGCCAATATAGGCACAACATGTTACTTAACTTAATCTATGTAAGTGCACTACACAAATGTTAATTATGCTGCACATATTGCCATAATTAATATGGGCACTATCTAAATGTTAGTCAACTATATCTATGTAAGTACACCGACACTTTGTGTTCGCACCATCATGATGGAAACATTCTATTAAAAGGAAAACAATAACATTACATCCAGTCCCGCCGCATCGCGGCAGGTGAACCCACTAGTTTACTTTATAAAAGATACAACTAATATGAAAAATAAACAAAGAAAGAAAGACTGACATCTCATTTGAGAAAAAAAAACCAAACATTAAATCGCTTTCAAATATTATAGGAAAAATTAAAACCACAAGATTGTCAAAAACAAAATACCATAACAATAAACTTATTAGTATGCTAACAAGAATCCAAGGCTTTGCATCAACTGGGACTTATAGGAGTAACACTCCAAAACAACAAAAAGACAAACCAAAGTATAAACGGCAACAACAAGGAAAGCCACATCTCGTGGTATCAAATAAGAAGTTATAGATCGTTATCATTAGTAGGTTATGAAAGCCACAAAGAATATTCTCGATAGCGATATATGGTAGTCCAAAAGTGGGGATCATAAGGTGTGGATCTCGTTTTGCCGCAGAATAGATGACATGGTGGGCAGTGCCATCGGCGAACACCGCCCATCAGCGAGATTTTTATTGAAATTTCACCGCTCAAAACTCCACTCAAATCATCTTCCCCCTTAAAAGCTTTTTTATATATATTTTAGAACATAAATGGGGATATTTGTTGAATCCACATAGATGAAGATGGGGATTGAGGATGAGGTTGGGAAGATCGGAAGTTGCATAAAAGATGAGCCAATGAGGGTGGAGAAGAGAGACGTTTTTGTGATGTTTTTTAATTTAATATTTTAATTGTGATGTGCTTTTTAGTAATTGTTCATTTTTTAAGTACGTTAATTAGTTTTTAGTTAATAACTTGTTAATTAAAAAATACATAGGTTTGTATAAATTTTTTATGAACATCCCGGTATAAATTTTAACAAAAACAATCATTTTTGAAAAGAAAAAAATTTAGCTTCATAAACGACTTTGACACATTCTTGGACCGGTAAGCTTGACGAAATATATATATGTTTTCGACTACCCCACAACGATGGGTACTAGAAATTTAATATTTTTTTAATTTTAACTGTATACTTTTTTATTTAAGTTATTTTAAATATATTTTAGTTATTTTACCAATGGGATTGGTGGTCCATTGGCAAAGACATGGCCTTTAAAACACCAAAGAGCTTAGATATCTTGAGGTCAAATCTCCCAAATGACATAAAGGGACTAATGTGGCACTATGAAGTGGGAATCAAAATGGTATCCACACCCATTAGTCTTATAAGCGTCATTGTAGATGAGATTATACATGTAATATACATGCAATTAATAATATGATTATGTACATTGCTAGCATTACCATAACCTAATCTGGTGATTCGAAAAATATCTGAGATAATGGGAGGAAAGGGATAGGTTAAGTCGAGAGTTAAACGATATGCCATAAATAAGTACCAAGTTTTAGAAACAAGATCGGAAAGTTTATTCTTGTCGAATGACCGGAAATGGTTTCATTAGGGAAACCTTTATTTTCTCAGAGTAAAGCGTTTCATTATCAATGAAGCTACAAACTTCTTGGTCGTTGTGGTGAAGAAGGTTTTGGCTCAATAACTCACCTAAGGGGGTGATTTACATAGAAATATACATCTTTTCAGCATCAAATAATCTCTAAAAACTGCAATTTCTATCAAATAACATAGCATAAAAGGCTACTTATTATAATAAAACATAATATCCGGTAAAACCAAGCCCCAAACGAAGAAACAAGCAAAAAGACGAAGAAAAACAGAAGAAAACACAAGAAAACAAAGAAACACGCCCCCATGCTTCTAAACACAAGAAAAGACAAAATCTGGAAGCAAAAGCACGGGGCCGTGCTCATCAAGCACGGGGCCGTGGACGAGAACACATAAAAGACAAAGAAGAATTGAGCACATGTCACAAAAAACCACGGGGCTTTGCCTACCAACCACGAGGCCGTTGCCACCTCACAGAAAAGACAAAACAAATCTGGCACATGTCATAAAAATGCACGGGGGCGTGCTCATCAAGCACGGGGCCGTGCCTCACTATCCAGATTGCCTATAAATAGTGGCTCATGTTGCACTCATTTGGTGTGCCTTAAAAAGAAATCTGTTCGGTTCTCTCTTATAAAAACACCCACTAACACTCACTTTGAAGATGTAGTGAAGAGTTTGAAGGCTTGGAGATCATTACCATAAACCATCATCATCAACCATCATTACCATCATTAAGAAGGAAGATTCATCTATAATTGGTTAGATTGTTCCAAGTTTAATCATGTATTTCTTATCATCAATCATCTTAATGTCTATCATCATGCTCATTATGAGCTAAACTCCTTTTACCATCTAAAATCTATGAAGAAGCTTTGTTTTACTTGATAATTAATCAAGACATGTGATGTAGTATAGTAAAGTACATGGTTATATTACAATTATCTTTTGATGAGAAATGTTTCACCATCTTAAATCATTAATTCAAAGTTGGTGGTTGTCAATTCCATTGGCAATCGTTCATGATCGATTCATGTTCTTGAAAGATAGAAATACTTTGATACATTATCGAAACATGGATACTTATATTGTACTTAGAAATGATGAGATATAAGTTATGATGTATTTTTCTAAACCTTGGTAATCCGAAAATGGCTTTGCTTAGGATATCAAATTAGTTAAAGAAATCATATGTTAACGGAATGTGTAATTATAACCTACATAAATCAACCAACGGGAGGTTGTGTGATGAACTACAACCACCCGAAGTTGTTAGAATTGGTATTTGAGAAATCGAAGTCAATCCTAATCTTTCTACTTTACGAAACTACTTGCCAACTTAAATTAACATCATTGAGATGGTTTGACATTAGGAAAGGGTGGACTTTAAAATGCGCATGCTATCTCCTTAGTGCCAAAGATGCTCACTTAAGGTTTAAGGAGCTATCTATCATATATTGCAATGACAAGTTTTATCACATGTCCAAATATTAATTATCAATGTTAAAATGGAGTGGATTCTTGATCTTAGATGGTAACCTTCGCATAATTGAACAACTCGTTTAGAATTTCTTGTCTTGGTCACCTATATATTATATAAGTATTTATATTTTATAAAAAGTTAAAAATTAACCCTAAAATGACTAAAACCTCCGATTAAAGCAAAACAACGATTCATTATTAGAAACCATTGTGTCCACGGATCGATACTTGGTTCTTACCAATACTATTCTACATATACGATAGGTACACTTTCTTATTTTGTGTGTGTTTAGTCTTTGTAGAAATCACTTTTATAAATTTAGAACATGATCTTGTGCAAAAGCTAAATATCCAATCTATCATATTTTATACAA
This sequence comes from Bidens hawaiensis, assembly GCF_021521415.1. Taxonomy (NCBI): domain Eukaryota; kingdom Viridiplantae; phylum Streptophyta; class Magnoliopsida; order Asterales; family Asteraceae; genus Bidens; species Bidens hawaiensis. The sequence continues at coordinate 108,394 of NW_027496912.1, read as the reverse complement.
GCTACGCAGCATGCACATCAAGTTTTTGGCGCCGTTGCCGGGGCAAGGTACTTTTCTAAGAACGATCCAAGTTTTAATTTAATCATTGTCTATAATTGTACAAATTTTTAACTTCTATTTTATTTTATCTTTATTTTTTTTAATACTAAATATATAATTTTACGGCTAGCCAAATTTTAACCTTTATTTACCTTACCTTTACTTTGGCTTAATTAATTTAGACATTAGTTTAGTTTAGCTTAGCTTAGCTTAACTCGTAGTTTAACTTAGACTAACCTTTAGCACTAACCTAGCTAACTTTTACTTTAGTGTTTAATTTTGATTTAGTCCCATGTATGTCCTCTACTTTTAAGCCTGAGCTTGTTTCTCCAATTTTTGAACCGGAACGACTCTTTCGTCGACGAGCACGTAAACGGACTGCAGAAACCGCCGAAGCAATCAAAGACGAATCAGTAGACGCCACCACATCAGGAGAAAATCAAACCGAAGAAATGATGGCGGCCCAGAACAATGAGTCGAACATGAGCCAGTATGCCAAGCCAACTCTCGAAGGCTATGGCAATGGAGTGGCTCCACCCGAAATCACCGAAAATTTCGAAATCAAATCAAGCACCATTCATATGGTGGAAAATTCAGTTCAATTTCATGGTCTCCTCGACGAAGATCCTCTTTCTCACATATCACGATTCCTACGAATCTACAGAACTTTTAAAATCCAAAACTGTTCAGACGATCAAATCAAACTCAAACTCTTTCCTTTCTCTCTAAGGGGCCAAGCCCTAGAATGGATAGAATCTATTTCCTCTGGTTCCATCACCACTTGGGACCAGATGGTTGAACAGTTTCTCCTCAAATATTTTCCGCCCGACAAAACTGCCAAATACCGAGCCAGCATTACCGGATTCCGGACCGATGATGATGAGCCGTTACACGCAGCATGGGAGAGATACAAAAGTCTTCTAAGAAGATGCCCACATCATGGACTGAGCGTATGGTTACAAGTACAAACTTTCTTTGGCGCACAATCCAGTCAAAACAAACAGGCCATTGACCAGATCGCTGGTGGAGACCTGGGATCCAAATCAGCTAACGAAGCATTTGAAGTCCAGGAGAAGGCCGCAAAGAAGAGTTTTGCTTACAACCCACCAAGAACTACACCTACCCATAAAGGAATACACTACGTCGATTCCAACACTCTTGTCACAGCACAACTTGAAGCCCTTTCTAAAAAATTCGAACAACTTCAAGCCGAGCTATCAAAAACCAGACTCACATGTGACACTTGTGGAGGAAATCATAAGACGAGTGACTGTAAACAAGCCATAATGGCCATGGAAGAAGTCGATTTCATCACTAAACAGAACAACGCTTTCAGCAATAACTACAATCCAGGATGGAGAAACCACCTGAATTTCAGCTGGAAAGACGGAGGTAACACTCAACCTTTACCCGGATTCGAAAAAAGACCGATGAATCAACCCTTCCAACCTAAACCCCAATTTCAAGATCAGAGTTCTAGTAGCCATCAAAACCCAAGCTACTCTAAGATCAAAGAAATGCTCATCCAACTGATGACCAAAACAAATGAAGCAGAGAAGAAGGCCGACTCAAGAGCTGTTGATATCAGCGGAGTATTATTAAAACATGAAGCCGATCTCAAAAGTCAACAAGCATCACTTCAGAACCTAGAAACCCAAATCGGACAAATTGCCCGACAATTATCCGAAAGACCACCTGGCACTCTTCCAAGCAACACAATCACCAACCCGAATGCAACAGCTAACGCCATTACACTCAGGAGCAGTACGACCATTGTTGTCTCACCAACTTCAGAAACAGTTATGGAAAAGAAATTTCTTGATGAAACACAGGAAAGGTTGACCCCAACAAGCACAGTACAGCCTAAGGAGCCAGTCCTAACTTATGTTCCACCTATTCCATACCCTAGAAGACTGAAGCAGGAGCGATTGGAAGCTCAGTATAGGAAGTTTCTAGAACTCTTTAAGCAACTCCATATCAACATCCCTTTTTTCGAGGCTATTGCTCAGATGCCAAAATATGCCAAGTTTCTCAAAGAAGTGCTGACAAACAAAAGAAAGCTGGAGGATCTCTCGCATGTCACCCTAAGTGAAGAATGTTCAGCTGTCCTCCAAAGAAAGCTACCGACAAAGATGACCGATCCAGGGAGTTTTACTATCCCTTGTCTCATAAGAAATTTATCTGTTAGCAATGCCCTTACTGACCTAGGAGCTAGTATTAATTTAATGCCTTATGCGGTTTTTGCAAAACTAGGGATATGAGAACCAAAACCCACCCGTATGAGCATTCAGTTAGCTGACAGATCCGTTAAATATCCTAGGGGCATTGTTGAAAACATGCTTGTCAAAATTGACAAGTTTGTTTTCCTAGTAGATTTTGTAATTCTAGACATGGAGGAAGACAAAAGTGTACCTCTGATTTTAGGAAGACCCTTTTTAGCCACCGTAAAGGCTATCATTGATGTTTACACCGGAAAACTTACTCTCAGGGTCAATGACGAGGCAATCACTTTTGACATCGAAAAATCTATGCAATATCCGCAACAACACGATGACACATTATACTGTGTTGACATCATAGATTCCATCGTAAGTTGCTATATGCGAGATTCCTCCATCAATACTCCCCTAGAAACACAAGTCTTAGACAAAACACTCAACAAACCATTTTAGAAGACGAAAATCTCAATAATAACTACCATGAAGAATCAGAAATGATATATGAAATCATTGAAAATAATGAAAAATCAAAACCATCAATCAAAGAACCACCAGCCTTAGAATTAAAAGAACTACCAAAACATCTCGAATAAGCCTTTCTAGAAAAAGATTCTCAACTCCCAGTAATTATTTTATCTCACCTTTCTAAAGAAGAGAAAGACAAACTTCTTAAGGTTCTTAAAAACCATAAGAAGGCTATCGCATGGAAGATCATGGATATCAAGGCATCAGTCCTTCTTTTTGTACTCACAAAATCCTCATGGAGGAAGAATACAAACCCGTGGTCCAACATCAAAGACGTATCAATCCCAACATGCAAGATGTGGTGAAGAAGGAAGTACTCAAACTGCTCGATGCCGGATTAATCTACCCGATCTCAGATTCACCTTGGGTTAGTCTCGCTCAAGTAATACCCAAGAAGGGAGGAATGACGGTCGTAATGAACGAAAATGACGAACTAATACCAATGAGAACCATCACAGGCTGGCGAGTTTGCATTAATTACCGGAAGCTTAATGACGCCACAAGAAAAGATCATTTTCCACTTCCTTTCATAGATCAAATGCTTGAGCGATTATCTGGAAAAATGTTCTACTGTTTTCTTGACGGGTTTTCCGGATATTTCCAAATTCCCATTGCTCCTGAGGATCAGGAGAAAACCACTTTTACATGTCCATACGGAACCTTCGCCTACCGAAGAATGCCATTTGGACTATGTAATGCTCCAGCCACCTTCCAGCGTTGCATGGTGGCCATTTTTCATGAAATGATCGAAAAATCTATGGAAGTTTTCATGGACGACTTCTCAGTCTTTGGAGACTTGTTCGATCACTGTCTAAAAAACCTAGACAAAATATTAGCTAGGTGTGAAGAAGTAAATCTAGTGCTCAACTGGGAAAAATGCCACTTTATGGTAAAGGATGACATTGTTCTCGGTCATAAGATTTCTCAAGACGGACTAGAATTTGATAAGGCCAAAATAGAAACCATATCCAAACTTCCACCGCCAACATTAGTCAAAGCTATTAGAAGTTTTCTAGGTCACACAGGTTTCTACCGCCGCTTCATAAAAGACTTATCAAAAATCTCAAGACCTATGACCAAACTTCTGGAGAAATACGCACCATTCTTCTTCTCTGAGGAATGTGTTGAATCATTCAATACATTAAAAGACAAACTTGTCAACGCACCAATAATGACCACGCCCGATTGGACCCTTCCATTCGAAATTATGTGCGATGCAAGTGACTTTGCAGTTGGAGCCGTACTCGGACAACACAAAGAAAAACACTTTCACCCAATTTACTATGCAAGTAAAACTCTGAACGATGCACAGGAAAATTACACCACAACCGAAAAAGAGTTACTAGCAGTAGTATTTGCCTTTGAAAAATTTAGATCATACCTAGTTCTTTCCAAAATCATAGTTTACACCGATCATGCCGCAATACGTTACCTATTCAACAAACAAGATGCAAAACCCAGACTCATCCGATGGATCCTACTACTCCAAGAATTTGACATCTAGATCAAGGACAAAAAAGGGGCAGAAAATGTAGCTGCCGACCACCTTTCACGCTTAGAATGTCCAACTCATGAAGAACTTCACAAAGAAATTATCAAAGATAATTTCCCACATGAAATTCTCATGCGCATTCAAGAAGTCATAGAAGAAAAAGATGAAAGTCCTTGGTATGCCGACTTCGCAAATTACCTAGTTTGTAGAATCCTAAGAAAAGGGCTTACCCATCAACAGCGGAAGAAATTCTTCTACGATCTTAAGTTTTACTTCTGGGAAGATCCACACGTATTTAGAATAGGTGCGGATCAAGTTATTCGTAGGTGCGTAGAAGGCAAGGAGGCATTAGACATTCTCAAACACTGCCATGGAGGACCAACATGTGGACACCATGGTACCGCCACCACAGTCAGGAAAGTGTTTAATCAGGATTTTTCTGGCCCACTATATACAAAGATACACATACTTTGATCCAAGCATGCGATGCTTGTCAAAGAGCCGGGAACATCTCATCAAAAAATGAGATGGCTCAGAAGGGTATTCAAATTTGTGAGATCTTTGATGTATGGGGAATAGACTTCATGGGCCCATTTCCTAACTCATTCGGAAATAAATACATCCTCGTAGCAGTTGATTACGTATTTAAATGGGTAGAAGCACAAGCTCTTACCATTAATGACGCTCGGGTTGTAGTAAGATTTCTAAAAAGGTTATTTTCACGATTCGGTACTCCAAAAGCCCTAATCAGCGACAGAGGTACCCACTTCTGTAACACCCTGATGGACAAATTCTTAGCACGATATGGGGTTCACTACCGACTAGCAACACCATATCACCCTCAGACTAGTGGGAAGGTGGAGGTCTCAAATCGAGGAATCAAAAGGATTTTAGAAAGAACTATAGGAATGAATCGCAAAATTTGGGCATAAAAGTTAGATGACGCTTTGTGGGCCCTCAGAACAGCATACTAAACCCCCGTAGGAACAACACCATTCAAACTTGTTTATGGGAAGGCATGTCATATACCCGTAGAACTAAAACACATAGCGTATTGGGCTCTAAGAGCAGTGAATTTTGATCTAATGTCCGCCGGTAAAAACCGAGAAGATCAAATTCACGAGCTCGAAGAACTAAGAGCACTGGCATATGAAAATTCCTGGTCTTACAAAGAAAAGACTAAACGTTTACACGACGCCCATTTAAAAGAAAACAAGAAATTTCAAGTTGGCGACCGTGTACTGTTATATAACACACGTTTACGTCTTTTCCTAGGAAAATTGAAATCTCATTGGACAGATCCACACATAGTTGAATCAGTTTTTGACTATGGGGCAGTTGAGATTTCAAATTCTGATGGCCACAAGTTCAAAGTTAATGGACATCGATTAAAACCATACATCGATGGACCATTCGAGACCGTCTCGGAGGTATTAATCCTCCACCAGAACTAATGAACAAATTGGAAGTAGGGTCTGGCCAAGACCCTGATTAAACTAGGCATTGTAATATATACATATATATATATATATAATAAAATGAAATTGAAAACCATGGGGGCGTGCTTCCATAAGCACGGTCCCATACCTAGAAATGCGGACCGGCATCTTCGCTGCAAAAATCTCAGTCAGACTGGCTTGTAACAGAATTGTCAGAGCAAAAACACGGGGCGTGCTTCCAAAAGCACGGTACCGTGCTCGGCCTACTGGTTGGTTATAAAAGGCACCTTGTGTCATTGCATTCTTTGCACAAACCAAAACCAAAACCAATAACCTCTGAAAATTCAGCATGCCAACTGAGATGAGTGAAGCAATCCCCGTTTCCCGACATCCGAGAAACGATGCCCGCCATGTCTCCAAAACCGAGCTTCTCTTGAAACTTCAAGAACTTGTGAAAGAACTCACCGAAATGAATCTCCTTGCTGAGATGCGTTTCGTACAACTCACCGACTCAGTGGAAAACATGAAAATGGAACTCCGAGACATCAATGAACAACTCCAGTTTCAAGTTCTTGGTTTCACGTATTTACCACCACCAGGACCATTCGGAGGAGGAGAGCCTTTCGGGGAACTCTAAGAAACTTAATTTCCTGTTTTCATGTGTAAAGAAGTGCATTAAGCACAATGTGTTAGGACTTCGGGCTTAACCCGATTATTTTCTATTCTTAGGAAACCGGGCTTGTCCCGTAATTGTTCTAGGACTTTTAGTTAATGAAAAGTAATTTTTAGATGACCAAACTTCTAAAATTATCATAAAAATCGTCATTCTAAGAAATCCAGATCTTGCATCGTGTTGAAAATTACAAAGAATTCACTGTGACAAAAAGCACGGGCCGTGCTTTCCTAAGCACGAGGCCGTGGTCACCCCAGAATCTTCAGCATGATACGCGCTGATTCCGTGCAATTCTCTAACTCAGAAACATTTATTCCTCTAGCAGCACGGTGCCGTGCTTTTAAAAGCACGGTGCCGTGTTCAACTTTCTAGTCTCTATATAATGCATGCATAAACTCACTATTCCATTCACACCAAACACAACTTACCTAAATGGAAGGAAATAGGGTTGAATAGAGGCCAGTGAAAAGGGGAAACAACATGAATCCTCCTCATACCTTGAGGAGGAGGTCATGAGACTCCAATGCATCATAAGAGATCAATTTGAGAGCAACATGCAAACCGAAGCTCGAGTAATCGAGTTAATTAACAAAGTCGACCTGCTTAGGTTCGAGAACTTCCATGTTGTGGATGGCCACCACAAAGATGTGACTTCCAAACTTAACTTTCTCAACCGAGAAATCGTGACGCTCAATAAAAAGCTTGATGAACTTTTGGAAGCTAAATGAGCACCACCACACATCCAGGACTTGTTTGGAAATGGTGGCCGTTGAAGTTCTAACTTTGTTCCGTGTTGAAGTTGTTCTCGCTAGTACTATGTGTTAGGGTCCGAGAGTTGTTGTTGTACTTTTCATTTTATCTATCTTTAATTATGTCTTTAATTTTACCTTTCATGTTTTAATTAAGTCTAGGATTTTTAATTACCATGTTAAGCTAACCAGAAAATAAAACCCAGTTAAAAACAAACCAGTTCGACAAATAAAACAAAAAATTTAAAACAATACTGTCTGCACTAAGCAGCACGGTACCGTGCCTCAAAAAGCACGGGGCCGTGTTTTTGGTCATAGAGCAGTTAACAGTTTTAACTTAATAAAATAACTTTTTCCAACCACCAACCCTAACAATCACTGCGTTCTGGACCGAAAACCGCCGACCATCCAATATTTCGCTAATTTCTCCATCAAATCTTCAATTCTAAACCTAAGGTATGTTGATTAAACAATTGCATTGTTCAAATTCGTAATTTTAGGTTTAGTTTAACTATAAAATCACTCAATTAGACCAAATCGGGTCAAAACCCGAAGAGGATTTGGGTTATTTTGCTTGCATATGATGAATAGATTATTGAATGTATAATGGTTAGGGTTTAATTAAAAGGGACAATTCGGGTTTTGGGTATTGGCATAAAATACCCGACACACCATTAAACCTAATTGATATAACCGGTTGAAAACGAGGGTTCGAGTCTGAGTAAGTTAGAAATTAATATTAGAAACACGAGCCGTACCCAAAACAACATGAGTCGTGGTCAACCAAGAGTCAAACATCAAAGGAAACTGGACCAAAGGCAACAACACGGGGCCGTGTTTCTGAAAGCACGCCGCCGTGCTTTGCTCTCTGTTTCAGCAAATTGAAAATTTTTCACTAGTTTTGACTAATTTAGGTGTAAATTGCAGATGGCCGAGTATGGAGAAGACGTTCATGCATTTCTAGTCTTCCCAAACCGCAAAACAAAGGACCGACAAGCAAACACAAGATTAACTTATCTCAACAACAGGTACCCAGAAGCCAACTTCTATGCTTGTGAAGACACTCTAAGACACGTCAACCAATGGAACCATTATGAGAACATTGTGAGGGGACCTTAGAGACGGGTTTTTAGTCAAACAGGGGAATCGGTGACAGAACTTACAAAGGAATTCTTAGCCTCGTTCAATATAAAAAAGAAAAAATTTGATATGTGGGATGAAGAGGCAATCGAGTTCCGATGTAGGTGTATATGGCGTACCATTTATGTCACCCAACTAAGAATCGATTTGGGAATTTACACGACCGAGGAAACCGACTCAGACATCTGGTTTGAGGCTAAAACAACATTTACAGATGAAGGTGATGATGATGAAGCCGAAGCAGGTGTCATAAGGGAAGAAGCTTGGGAACAGTTGAGTTATGGGACAATAGAGTATAGACCGAGCGTTTCAAAAAGCACAGCACTGCGTGACCCACTCATGAGGTACATCCACTGTTTGCTCAGTCACACCATCACAGCTCGAGGACAGAGTGAAGGGGTTGTCAACCTGAGGGATCTTTGGGCATTATACTGCATGAAAAACGACCTAGCATGCAATATCACGATGCTATTCTGCAAACTTTTCATGACAAATGCAAGTGACCGAGGAAATACCCCGATCTTCGGTGGTCCTTGGATCTACAACCTTTACAGGGCCTATGGTGCAGATACAGAAGGAACTCGAAGCCCAGACCCGATAGCTCTCAACCTTGATTACTGTGAAAGCATGCAAATGATCCAGCAAATCAGCCCGAATGTGTGGAGGTTTTGTGATAAGAACAACCAAGTTTGGGATCCGGAAGACCCGACAGAGATGATGATACAGGATGTGCATGAGAGACGACAATCACCACCCAGTCAGAGCTTTCGCCGAACTTACCGTCATGGAGGAGGCCCATCTTCATCAAGGGCCGGCCCCAGCTCGTCACACGACAGCCAATACTCTTTGGAGGGTATATATGGACTTATCGATCAATTCTCAACTAACACTACCGCCTCATTTAACAGGATCAACGAGCAGATGGCTGCCTTCGATGCACAGCGAGCAGCCGAGTATGAAGAAACGAGGCGAGAGATTGAACGATTGGCCTATCGCTATGGACAGGCAGTGAGGACCATTTGACCCGGACATGGGTAACTGATGACTGGCGGCACTGGTACAAAACAGGAAAACGGACGATAAACAGGGGACGCTCTGTCAAAATTCCGTTGACCCGTAGGGAAGTAACTCTCCATTTTAACCCATAATACTCGATTAGAATTTTTATATTTTCATGAATCTTTCCACATTGAGGACAATGTGAGATTCAAGTGTGGGGAGGGGAATTACTTGACCAATTGATTGTCCAATTAATTATGAAAATTCTCTAAAACAGCAAATATTTTTGCAGTAAACAAAGATTATTCTAAAACCTAAAGAGAAAACCAAGAAAATTTTTTGCAAATAACTAATCATTACAAAAAAGTGAAAAAGTAAAAAGAAGTTTTGTAATATTGAGAACAAATTTATGCAAAACATGGCGTTAATACCCAATTCCTCCGTTACTGTGAGATAAACCTCATGCCATATAAATATTTTTTCGGAAGCTTTGAGTGAGTCATATGTTTCGTGTGATTTAGAACTTGTCGCAATTATTCATTTCTAGACCGCATGAAGCGTTGTATAAGAAAGAAGGTAATATTTACACAATTCCATCAAACCCATTACCAAATTACAAAACCCAAAAACCTTAACCAAAAACCCGATCACTTTATCCATTTTCACCGGTAAAATACAACACTGGTCTTTTACCGACAGACCCTAAAGAACTGGAAAATCATTCTTTCGATTTCAATTTCCTTTGTTGCATACACTTCACAAAACCTAGGTTGCCTCCAGAACTTAGGGAGAAAATCTTTCTCTTTAGCAATGAGGTGAGGAAAAAGTGGCGCCAAGACGAACAAAGGCCACCATTCTGTGGAATTTCCAAAAACGAAATGAAGAGAAGAGCAAAAAGATATGAACGATGCTTAGGTTGCGGAAACTAGTCTCACGAAGGAAGATGTAGAAAAATTCAAACTCAGTCTCAGCATGAATATACCGAACTAATGAGGGTGGGGGCTATTAGGCTCAAAGCCGAACGATCCATTAAAGTTGGGGGTTATGTTCAGAGCAGGATTGAGGAAGAACTGATCCACATCCTCGACAAAACTGGTCTTGATGATCTGATCTTAAAAGAGTCACTAGTTAAAAAAACAAAAAAAAACAAAAAAATAATAATAAAAAAATAGCAATCGGGAGAAAGGAGCTAACCGTTGAAGACATCTAAAGACTCCCGACAATCAGCAGAAGTTGTATTTACCATCCTCATTAACCTAAAACCCTTAAACCGCCACAAAATACCAAATCCCTACTCACAAAACCAAACCCTTGTACCTTCTGATCTATGCAACCCTTTAAAAGGTGGAGACTTGAACTTGTTACAAGCTTATTTATCACATGTTGCATTTTGACTAAGAGTGTTCACATACATACATCACAGGTATGATCAGATATAAAACCGAGTGTGAGTGAACATTGTGAGAACGTGATGTTTTGCATAAACGGAAGCTCATAAAAACAAAAGTTCCCTCTTATTTATCACTGAAAATTTTTTTTGGTTATTTTGTTTCATCTTCTTGGAGCTCACTTAAGGGATGGTTATAATCTAAGCTTGCTATTTTTAGAGAATATTTATAAGAAGATTGCTTGAGGACAAGCAATGTTCAAGTATGGGGATGTTTGATGTACATAGAAATATACATCTCTTCAGCATCAAATAATCTCTAAAAACTGCAATTTCTATCAAATAACATAGCATAAAAGGCTACTTATCATAATAAAACATAATTTCAGGTAAAACCAAGCCCCAAAAGAAAAAACAAGCAAAAAAGACGAAGAAAAACAGAAGAAAACACAAGAAAACAAAGAAACACGCCCCCATGGCTCAAGAAACACGCCCCCATGCTTCTAAACACAAGAAAAGATAAAATCTGGAAGTAAAAGCACGGGGCCGTGCTCATCAAGCACGGGGCCGTGGACGAGAACACAGAAAAGACAAAGAAGAATTGAGCACATGTCACTAAAAACCACGGGGCCGTGCCTACCAACCACGGGGCCGTTGCCACCTCACAGAAAAGACAAAAAAAATCTAGCACATGTCATAAAATGCACGGGGGCGTGCTCATCAAGCACGGGCCCGTGCCTCACTATCCAGATTGCCTATAAATAGTGGCTCATGTTGCACTCATTTTGTGTGTCTTGAAAAGAAATCTATCCGGTTCTCTCTTATAAAAACACACACTAACACTCACTTTGAAGATCTAGTGAAGAGTTTGAAGGCTTGGAGATCATTACCATAAACCATCATCATCAACCATCATTACCATCATTAAGAAGGAAGATTCATCTATAATTGGTTAGATTGTTCCAAGTTTAATCATGTATTTCTTATCATCAATCATCTTAATGTCTATCATCATGCTCATTATGAGCTAAACTCCTTTTACCATCTAAAATCTATGAAGAAGCTTTGTTTTACTTGATAATTAATCAAGACATGTGATGTAGTATAGTAAAGTACATGGTTATATTACAATTATCTTTTGATGAGAAATGTTTCACCATCTTAAATCATTAATTCAAAGTTGGTGGTTGTCAATTCCATTGGCAATCGTTCATGATCGATTCATGTTCTTGAAAGATAGAAATACTTTGATACATTATCGAAACATGGATACTTATATTGTACTTAGAAATGATGAGATATAAGTTATGATGTATTTTTCTAAACCTTGGTAATCCGAAAATGGCTTTGCTTAGGATATCAAATTAGTTAAAGAAATCATATGTTAACGGAATGTGTAATTATAACCTACATAAATCAACCAACGGGAGGTTGTGTGATGAACTACAACCACTCGAAGTTGTTAGAATTGGTATTTGAGAAATCGAAGTCAATCCTAATCTTTCTACTTTACGAAACTACTTGCCAACTTAAATTGACATCATTGAGATGGTATGACATTAGGAAAGGGTGGACTTTAAAATGCGCATGCTATCTCCTTAGTGCCAAAGATGCTCACTTAAGGTTTAAGGAGCTATCTATCATATATTGCTATGACAAGTTTTATCACATGTCCAAATATTAATTATCAATGTTAAAATGGAGTGGATTCTTGATCTTAGATGTAACCTTCGCATAATTGAACAACTCGTTTAGAATTTCTTGTCTTGGTCACCTATTTATTATATAGGTATTTATATTTTATAAAAAGTTAAAAATTAACCCTAAAATGACTAAAAACCTCCGATTAAAGCAAAACAACGATTCATTATTAGAAACATTTGTGTCCACGGATCGATACTTAGTTCTTACCAATACTATTCTACATATACGATAGGTACACTTGCCTATTTTGTGTGAGTTTAGTCTTTGTAGAAATCACTTTTATAAATTTAAAACACGATCTTGTGAAAAAGCTAAATATCCAATCTATCATATTTTTATACAAGCTACGCAGCACGCACATCAGGGGATCTCAACGATAAAGAAGCTGTTCGGGTCATCTTTTTACCCATTATGATGTTCAGAAAGCTGAGACCCTAAAAATATGAAGAGAAAGAGAAAGGCTGTTACCTGGTAAATCTTTAATATGTAAGAAGCATTGTGAAGATAAATAATGGTAAAACCATGAGTAAATATAGGCCTTAATAACCTGTTAACAACATGTGCTGTTAGAACGCCTTGGAAGTTGCTCCACGTCCCTTCACTATCACGTCTTGAAAGGATAAGTATAAAAATATAATTGTTAAAAATAGGGTTTACATGTCTCATATTTTTTGGGACAATTGTTGTGAGTCAAAATCTTATCAAGGGTCCTAAATTACAAATTGATATATGGATTCCTAATAGGTTCGGTATCCTAAACTAATGCGTATATTGTCTTGATAATGTTAAAAATCAATGAAGAAGCTGACGGTAAGGTCATATCACTGATGGCCATCTGTAGGATTGGTGATAGAATGGAGGAAGCGAGGGTACAACACACGGGTGGACGAATATAGTACACCATACATGTGGTGTCAAGGTATTTTTCAAGGTATTTTTCACCAGCTTTCTTTTTTAGTGAAAAGAGAAAAATCAATATTTCACCTCTATTTTCACTCACGTCCAATTAGAAACCAACACTATATATGGTTACAGAAAAATTGTCACTAAATTTATAACTTTCCAAAAAGTTATAACAAAATCCTAAATATGACTACAAGACAGAGACTATTTATGTTATCATTCCTATAATACTGAACATTAACTACTTAAAACGAGAATGGGAGTTCTTGACCGTCATAAAAATAACCATTTTTGGTTGGTGTGTGATAAAAACTAGATTAGGAAGTATAGAAAAGATGGAATCAAAAGTGTAAACTATATTGAATTGAAGAAGATGATCTCAAGGATCTACAATTAGGTAACTAACCACCGAAGTTGTCCAGGGATATGCCCTTCTTATGCTACTGCAATGAGCCTAACAACCATGTAATATCTCTTCTTTCCCCCCTAAATGACTACTGATTATTATCTATAGAAATAGAAATTACACTTACCCCCTCCCACAATTAAAATAGACTATTAAGTAACAAACTAGAATAAGATCTCTATCAATACTCCCCCCATAACACAAGACTTGTCCTCAAGGCTTGATAGAAGATCCCACAGCCGGAAGAATAAAATCATCCGCATGGGAATTGTCCATCTGCTCCAGCTGAAAGTGCAGCCCCTCGAGTCCAACAGATTCATCATCCCCGAGCAACAACACACGAAGTTTGCCCTCCGGGAACCTATGAGCTAGACTATAGAGTTGTCCACACTTGTAGCAAAGTCCTTTCTTCCTGTGTTCCTCCCACTCAGTGCGAGATAAGAAACGAACACCCCGATCACGACAGCCTATATTCCCATTAGCAGGTCCGTAAGTCCCAAGCTGTTTAGACATCATTTTTCCCAACGAACGATGCCCAATCCCGGAATCCAACGATGGCAGCCCCGCACGTGGATTATACCGAAAACGAGACAGCAACGTGTTGGAATCCAATGGCCGAAGCATCTACTCAACATCCTTATCCAAAGACACTACATCAATACAAGAAGATGGACGATGTAAACGAACCCTCGGTTTGACATCATCCTTTAATCCCGCAATAAAATAACCGATAGTTTGGGACTCCGGTAAGTGAGGAAGCAATGACAACAAATACTCAAAATCATTTATGTAATCAAAGATGGAATCCGATTCCTGAATAGTAGCTAAGTGTTCGTAAGGATTCTGAATTGCGAGACCACTAAAACGTTGTATCAATTCAGATTGAAATTCGATCCTGGTCAAAGAAGGGTGAACCTGGAGGATGATCGTAAACAAGTGCTGGGCAACATCGACCATACTTAATTGAGCAAAATGAAAATGAGAAGCAACGGAAGAGTGGTTGAGATCAAAAAACAAATTAGCCATTTGGATCCAGCCTTGAGGATCAAAACCAAAAAACTCATGCAACTTCACTTTCTTAACAGCCCAAGGTAAACCAGACGGTGCAATATTATCAATGTCAGAATTAAACGACGGTTGCGAAGAAACCCCCATTTCCGGAAAAACCAGATCCAGACGATACAGAATCGACCGATTGTTTATCCTGTTGCTTCATCCATGCGAGGACGGTTTTTTGAATTTCGCTCGATTCCGATCGCAGCCAAAGAAACCTTAATCTCATCAACATCTTGCTGTAATTGAGTGATCTGCTGGTCATGAGTATCGAGACGAGAGGTTTGATTCACCATAATCGAATATGAAATTGAAGGAATGAAATCGGATCTGAAATTGTATCTGAAATCGTATATGAGATTGAAGGAATGAAATCGGATCTGAGAGCTGCATGAAAACACAGATCTGGAATTCGAAAATTGAAAGGAGAGTAGAGGTGAGGCAAGTCGGACCAATGATAGAAACTAGATTAGGAAGTATAGAAAAGATGAAATCAAAAGTGTAAACTATGTTAAATTGAAGAAGATGATCTCAAGGATCTACAATTAGGTAACTAACCACCAAAGTGGTCCAGGGCTATGCCCGTCTCATGCTACTGTAATGAGCCTAACAATTATGTAATATCTCTTCTCCCCCCCCCCCCCCCTTAAATGACTATTGATTATTATTTATAGAAATAGAAGTTACATTTACCCCCTCCCATAATTAAAATAGACTATTAAGTAACAAACTAGAATAAGATCTCTATCAGTGTGAATATCCCTTTTAATATACATATCGTATCACATTTAATAAATGGTAAATATACATGTATTTTAGGTCAATTTGTTTAAAAATTTTAATAAATGGTAAATATGCATGTTGTATGTTATGTCGATTTGTTTAACATGTTTAATAAATGGTCCGTGTTCAGGTTCTACTAGAATTAAACAAGTAAACCCATTATAATTAGTATTAAAAAATATATAAATGTGTGTGTGTGTGTATATATATATAGGGTTGGGATCTAGAGAGAACTCCTTTTAAAGAGAGAACTAGAAAACTAGTAAAGAATTATTTTTAACTATTTTAAAAAAATTATTTTGTGGTTTTTTTTCTTTCCTCCTTCTAATAAGATGATATTGTTCCTAAAAAAACATCGATGTAATGCGTATGAGCATTAATGTGTATTGTATATATAAAATAGTGTTTTATTGCATATAATATGACACAAATACATTATCTAAATACACACTATTGAATATATGCAAATACGACACTAATAATTGTATGCAAAACACATTATCGCATATATGTAATACAACACTAATGCATATATGCATTATATCGATTTTTTTAATTTTTTTGTATATAATATAACACTATTGCAAATATACAATACAAACAAGTATATATATGCTATTCAACATTATTTCAAATATCAAAATACACACTATTGCACTTATGCATTATAAAAAAAGTCGGCGTATTGCATATATACATTACTCGTTAATTTTTTTATTTTTTTTTATTCTTATATTTTTTTGTGGTGAAGACTAACAACATATAAGAAGGATGAAAGAAAAAAAATTTTAAAAATATTTTTTTAATTAAATTAAAAATATTTCATTATTAGTTCTCTCCATAAAAAGAAGTTCTTTCATGATCCTCTCCCAATATATATATATATATATATATATATATATATTGATTGGTCAACCAGTTTATGATCCGTTTATAGCTTTACCACGACCCTTTTATAAATTATAAAAGTCGCTTAAAACTCATTTATAGTGCGCACACTTAGTGTGACTCGTTGTAACTATTAGTGTAGTACTGTGTCTGTAGCTGTTCGAATAGGATAAGGGTAGTTTAGGCATAAATGTGTGTAAAAGGTATGGCCCAAACGCTTGGAATGTAAGCATACGGTGCCCATATGCCTAGACTTGAAGTGTATGGTGTTTCATATGTTAGAACTAGAGCCCATACACTTGAATGTAAGTGTATCGCATGCCTTTTATAGGCTAAACACCATGCGTATGGTAAGAGATCTGTGCATTGTTCATCAGAGAGTACAGAGAGTACTGTTATCCTACCGGATTCTCTTTAGGCTGATAGGCCGTCACGAGGTGCACACAGTGGCGGATCGAGCTTAACCGCATGTATGTATGCATGAATGAACTGTAATCATTCGGTTATCTTCAATGAGAAACAATCATTCGGCTCAATTATCATCTCATGATGTCTCTAGATCACGTAAAGTATCCAATTGCGACTAGATTCATGGCTTTGTAGTGTTTTTACATTAATAATTTTGGTATGTAATGATTAATTCACGATTTTACGTGACATAATTAGATTCATATCTTTTTACACGATTATACTCATAAAATTTTCACACCCGTCAACAAGACATATTATGGTGTTCAAACATTTTCCAAAGTAAACATCAAAAATATGAACTCATAATATATAATGGATAATATTAATATGACAAATATATAATATAATTTATATACAAAATCCTTAACTTATATAGATATATCTTAATTATTTAAATAACAAGGCATATACCATAATGTACATAACAAACCTCTAGTGGTGTAATGTTAAAGTTGTACAACACTCGAAATGTAAACCTTCCTCCTTCAAGTTGCACTAGTACTTGCATCTTCCATAACCTAACCAAAACAAATTAAAACGTAATTAACCAAACATACCAACCATCTAGTATATATAACTTCCATGCGTGTTTATAATCAAGAAAAGATTGTTTTGTGAAGTATATAAAACTATACTTATAAACATAAATATGTAGTAAAGATTCATACTTGGATTGCTTGAAGTTATGAATCCGGTTCCACTAAAGTCACAGTCATAGTCGTGTCGTCCGGTGGCTTGGTAATACACATCCATGGCATAGGCCGCATGGGCATGGACCGAGTTGGGATGAAAACATCTCCCACCCTCGCGTATTGGCTGGCAGTCAAACCCTAGCCCACATACATAGTCAATATTCGTCTGTAAAATCTTTTCATTAGCTCCGGTTTTGGGAACACACCATGTTTTCCCTCCACTGGGTTGGGGCACCGGTGATCTCACTGGTACCCCTTTGTCAGGGTTCCAATTTGACGGTGAAGTTGACCCGACCTATCATAACAAAACACATATAAAACCTTTAACCAAAAACCCATGACTTGAATAATGTGTTATTTGCAAAGTTAAAACTTAAAAGTGTATTCGAAAACGTTACATTGCGTCTAAAGATGTCGACGTCATAGACAGGCGTCATATCCGGTTTGAAAAGCCCAAAGTTTCTCTCAGAAGTCGGACCGGGCTATAGGTTCTCATTAAAAAGAGCGAAAACGTAAGTCTCAAAGGTTCTATTAGGCATGAGAGGCGTCCCGAGCCCGGACATGACATGTTTAATCAGCTTCCCATTAAACTCCCGAGCCGTCTCGACGTCAACATGGGCCTGACCCGGGTCGCCCTTCGACGGCCACCCAGTCTCGGCAACAACAATCTCCACATCCCCAAACCCCAGCTCCTTCATAGCCGAATACGTAGCATCCAGCTGCGCATCCAACATGTTGGCATACCTTCTCTCAGACGTTTGGTCGAACACCTCATGTGCAGGTCTAAACAAGGAGTAATCAAACGTGTTTTCGGAGTATCCGAAAAAAGGGTAGGCGTTAATCATAAAGGGGGATCCGGTAACCCGTAAAAAGGCGAGCAATTGTTTAATGAAAGGCAGATTCTCCGTCTTAAACCTCCCAGAAGAGGGCGGACTGGAAGACGATAAAACAGCAAACGAATGCGGCGTGGAGACCTTGATCCGACGGTGGAGATCTTCTCCGGAGAGTGCGACGTGGAGGGTGTGCATTGCATGGCCAAGACAAGGTGGGAGTGGTCGGTGGTGGTGGAGAGGACTTCGTTGCCGACGATGTTGGTGGCGGGAAGGTGTGGGGATCTGACCCATTGCTGGGAGAAGGTGAGGCTTGGGATGGTGTTGTGGAGGAGGAAGTGGGCCACTTGTGACGGCGGAGGGAGGTTGTCCGCCACGGTGCCGTAGTTCACTTCCACCGTGTCACAAAAACACAATAGTTACTTTGTATTGAGTTTCGACTGGTGTTTTTCATAAAATCCTAATTTTAAAAGGTAAATTTCCAAATGTAAAAAGATATCATTTACTCTTTGAGATCAAAAGTTTCCTTCAAACATATTAAACACATCGTGGTTATTTCTTCTACTCACTCAACGTGTTCGTACTTCAATCAAATAATGTCAATTAGCCCAAACAGGTCGTCATAAACGAGTTTGTAAACAGGTCATCCAAAAGAGTTTTTTGAACAAATTAAATAGGTCTTCCTGACGAGTTTGTTAAACAACTAGGTCATCGAATTTTGTGAACAAACTGTGCATCCCGGAAATATTTTTGTTGAACAAACAGGTCTTCCATGACTATTAATAAAACGTAGCACCTACTTACTGGACCTACAAACACGTCATCCAGCCTTAAAAAAACGTCGCCAATGACGTGTTTGGAGGGACATATCTAGAACTCATGATTTGTAAGGATATAAACGGAATCTCTACTTTAAAATGGGATATTTTGAAAATTGTTTCCCATTTTTAAAATTCAGGTGGTTCAACTTAGGGATGAGCGGGTACCGGTAACAGCTCCGAAAACTCAAAACTTGATACCGAGTCGATACCAAATTCAGTATCGGTGCTTGTTTGCTCATCTCTAGTTCAATTGCCTTTTTGAAAAAAGCTTGGCAGCTCCACTAGATGGTGTGACCTGATTGATTGAAAATCTAGGTACGTAATGGCTATTATCTAAGTAGGTCGGTTGGATTTGATATAGACATTTTAAGAAGACCGGATTGCAATGAAAAAAATTGGTAAATAGTTACATAGACAAATATTAAAATGTATGTTTAGAAACGTAATTCATAAACCTAAAAAGTTATTGTAAGAAAGATAAATATGAGGTAAGAAAAGACTATTAAAAGTAAGCACTCGCAGTATACGATCTCTTGCTTTGACGCACACTTTTAACTTGCATATATCAGTATTACGAATGTGTTAGCATACACAATTATGTTATCACTAAATTCATTGATATATGATACAAGTAGGGTTAAGTTGTAAAGGATACAATCAAAGAACTTAAAATGGTAACAGGTTCACATCATCCTTTTCAAAGTGAATACCAAATTTTAACAATGTGTTACTTTTATAAAGTTTGTGAATTCAACAAAAAAGATTTATTATTATTTTTTTTCATATTTGTTACAAGGGGTTATCTTGAAAAAGAAAAACATATATACTTAAATAATGTTTGATAAAATGTTATTGTGAATAAAATGACTACATACCTACCTTGGATGAGGACAAATGATATCAGAACAAGGCTAAAAGTAAAGGTTTTCTCCATTTGTGGCAATTCAAAATAAAAAGATGAATGTAGGGTATGCATAGATGGAATGATTTATATATTTGAAGGAGATGCTTTCCTTTTGAATATCTCCCACCTGAAAAGTTATTAGACTGAGTGAGTTTTAGGCAAACATCTTTTCATTTGATTAATTAAACTTTCTCACCAACCATGGTATTAGATGCTTTGCCCTTGTCTTTAACTCTTACACAGATTTCTTCCTCATCCTGATTCGGTTTTTCTAGTCTCTCTCTATAAAATCGAATAAACTATATGAACTTAAACATGAAACGACTCTCAAAATCGTGTACGACATATGAACATAAACACGATACACGTGTCTGTGGGTTGATACAAACAAGACATGTTTAAAATTTGTTGTTTTGCATGTCAGTACTCTAAAATCACAAATTTGCAACAAAACGGACAAGTATGTATAAAATAACTATGCTTAAAATATAAAACTTTATGCCCGTGTTTTTTGAACGGCCAACAAAATCATTTTATCAAAACATACAATCCAAGCTTACAAACAGACCAGCGTAGCAAGACGCAATAAACGGGCCGAAAAAACACACCAGAGTCAAATACAACCACCCCGCACTACACTGAAAATCTAACCCAATCCTCCCATGAGATCGAAGAACCACCCAACCTATTTTTATCCTAAAGAAAAACTAAGCACTTTAACATCCTCCACAATGCTTTCCACTGTAACCATCAAACCGTTTTACACCATATCATTCCTTACTTTCTATAAGCACCATAACGTAACCAGACAAACCGCGTAAAAGCCATTGCCTTTCTCTTTGAAAATTTTGTTTATTATTATGGAGCTGGAAAAAACCAAAAGCAAACAGATTGGATACTTTACACCATGTGGAAATAACTTGCCAAACGGATTGGCCAAACCACACGAGACAAAGATGTGTTCGGTCGTTTCTTCCAACACTCCACAAGTCGGCAGTCAACAATTCAAATGAGATCATCCGTTTGGCCAATACAGTCAAGAGCGGAACCCTATCCAAATTCTGCCCCTTGGTTTAAAAAGGCGTGAGGCGCTCGAGGCGTTATGGAAAACGCCTTATTTTACGTTAGGCGAGAAATAACATGTAACACCCTGAAGCGGCGCATCAGCGGGTGAGGCTTGAGGCGTTTGAGACACCGCTTCATGTGATGCAGTCTTAATTAAATTAAAAATGTAATTGTCATTTGCTTAAAATATTAACGTTTAGGGCCCTCTACAAAACATTACCAGCCATATTACATATATTTATCATTCTATCTTCAACTCAAATCACTCTTTAATTTTCATATTCAAAGTTTATTCGCTCCTCGATTATTACTCACATGTTTTTTAATCAGTTCAAGCTTATCTTCTGCTAATTATTACACATCTTTTTATGACTCAAGGTATGTTTTCTTCATTATTCATTTTTTACAATACATTTATACTTTCTTTTATTATTAAACGCTTGTGTAATACAGTTTTTTTTTATATTTAATCAGCTCGTTTTTTAAGAATGTATAAGTGTTTCGCAACTTTTAAGTATGTTTTTATACTGTTCAAACTACGTATAAAGTATTCATGTTTAGTTTTATAAATATGTTTTATCTTTATGATTGATTAACAAGTACAATATGTCATGTATAATTAATTTTTAGTATTTTTTTGTGTTGAGCGCCTCACGTATGTGAAGCTCTCGCCTGGCGCCTAGCACTTCCGTTTTTTGGACCAAAATGCCTCGCCTCACCTTACGTTTTTTTAAACCAAGTTTTGCCCTCCTCGCCAAATACTAACTTTACTAGGCTTCCAATCATTCCATTCAATTTTGTACTCGAGCTGGCTAAAACTAACCTCATTGATTCTCATCTTTATGCTCGAGACCGAAAAGGTACTGGACTAGAAGTTATACATTTAAACGGTCATCCCGTGAATTCGTCAAGTGATCCAAACCTGACCTTTTAGCTATGTGTTTGAGGCATTCAGCCGAAATTGACTCAAACCCGGTAATTTCATGTTAGACTAGCGCCTTATCTAAATCTCACACCTCAAGTTCCACAGAACTATTTTGATTGTGCGACCAAACCGACATCTAGGAGTAAATATAACAGTATGTTATTTTGCGTTCAGCAATACCAATTGAACACCACCACAAAATAACGTACTGGATTAAAACTAACATTGTTACTTATAACTTTGAACTGGACACATTCAAGCATTTGTGTTGTAACATAATGAAAAGAATTATTATACTTCTTCCATAATAAAAACACTGCTCTCCATATTTTAATCAAAGAGTTCAACACGTATGTATATCTCCCAACAATATACAACAAAAATTCACCCCATACATTTTTAAAACATACACGATTATACACCAGCGATTATCTTCTAATTTCGACACCCGAGTTCAGCTCTTGCATCATCATTAATAGTTTTATTTACACACAGCTTTTGAAGGTCGATATACCCGATAATTGTGTCCTCAAACACCACGTCTTGCAGTTGAGCATCTTCAAACGTTGAACCCGATAATACAGTGTTCTTAAACGAAGCTCCTTGAAGATTGGCCTTCCCAAAGTTGACTCGGTCAAGAACCGCATTTGTAAAATCTGTACCTGCATAACCAACACATGCATATTAATTAACAAACCTTTTATATTATGTGGAAGAAATAAGCAAAAGATGTTAGGTACCTTTAAAGCTAGCTCCAACTGCATATGCTTTAGACATAACAACCTCAGACATGTCAGCACCATCAAATTTGGCATCAGACATAAGTGCAGCTGCTAATGACTTCCCTTTAAGGTTTGTTTTATCATTAGTGTAATCACAAAAACGAAGATCAATCGCTTTATCATACACACCATTAGCTTGACCGATCGTGTTTCCAACAAACGCACGTGCACATCGGTCAGGGTCTGTAGACAAAGGAGGCAGCCTCTGCAAAGTGAGCATGGTGTTTTAATTTGAGTTTTGAAACTAATAATCATCCTCCTCATAGACACTATGATCAATATTAGTTTTTAAGACGATGATAAGTTTGAACTGAACCTGATTAGCAGCAATTACTGGTGAAGTGGTAGTTAGAGCCAAGACTGCAAGAAGACCACAGGCTGCATTCCTTATTTCCTTAAACCGACAAGAGTTTTCTTGAGAAGCGGAGACAGAAGTATTTGTATTATTAGCTGCCATGAGAATTGAATACCGAAATTAAAGATGAAGTTGTCAAACATCAACATTAGTCAAACAAAAGAAGGAGATGTCCCAAATTTCATGGCATGAGCATACAATATTTGCATTGGCACACCCGAAATCAAACAAGGTTCCTGATCATATTACACAAACACATATTATTCAGCACGAATACAGGGCCTTATATTTACTAAAATAATAAATTATGTTCCAAAAAGAAAGGTAAAAGCCTAGTTTAATTAATAGTCAAAGCGTAGGTTTCTCAGCAAAATGTAGATGATAAATGTTGCAAATTAACAGTTAATAAACCGATTGACCTAAGGAGAAACGAGCAATACGCAATAACAGCAGCTACTACGGTTACAATAATAAGCAGGAAGGAAAAACAAAATAACCGGAGCAGTTGAGGCGGAGCGACGGGTGAATGCGGAAGACGCGGCGGCGGTTGACGGAGAATTTAGGCGGAAGGAGGAGTGACGCCATTTCTCAAGGAAAAGCAAGGAAGGAAGGAAGGAGGGTTGTTCAAATGCGTTGAGCTAATTCATATCCATTCATTCATTCGTCAAGGATCTTCTTCTTTCTGGATTATGCTCATATCATCTTTCTTTTCTTTTCGTGACCTGGCATTTTTCATTAACTAATATAATATAATATTTATTTATTTACCTCCTAACTCTCAAACAAAATATTATTTATTCCCTCATACTAACCGGAGTTAGTCATGCCCCGTTTCTTCTTCGATAAAAAGGGCCCTAACAAATTTCACTTCTTCTTCCTCATACTTGCAAGTTGCAACTCACATTCTTCTTCCTATCGACTCCCTCCCGAAGCACAACGACCACCGTAGACTACACTGTGTACTACCTAGACCTTAAAGTCAACGTTGTAATCTGGTCATCATCGGAAAATTGTTAAAGTTCTTACATTTTGTAGCAGGAGTGCAGGTCAACGTCACAGCGACCCCATGTGTCGCTTCACGTCTTTGCTAGAGCGAGTATTCTCCCGAGACTTTAGGTTGACAACCGCTGGAAAGGACTTGTGGCATAGTCGTGGCGGTGGTGGTGATTTTCTAAATAAATAATTAAAACTATTAATGGATTATTAGGTTTAATATATGTGTTTTTATTAGACAGAATTACAGAAATTATCCTTTATGTTTACACCAAATTTCACTGGTGATCCCTTATCTTTCAAATTGATGTTTATTATCCTTTACGTTTTAAAAAGTAACACATTTTGTCCTTTAGGCCTAACCCAGTTAAAAAATCCCGTTAAGTCATGTCACGTGTTTCTCACGTGGGGGTATTTCCGTCATTTCAATTCGTTTATGATTTAACACCTTTTAAAACCCAATCCCACCCCCGATCGTTCCCCCGTTCATTCAATAGGTAATTTTAGGGTTCCCAAAATCCCCAAATCCAAAATTCGATTCTTCATCAAATCCATCCCAAATTCGATTCTTCAAGGTTTTCTGCAAATGTGGTAAAGAGGCAATCATCCTCACTTCATGGACACCCAAGAACCCAGGTCGCCGTTTCTACTCTTGTCCGGACCAGGTAATGATTTGTTTGTTCGATCAAAGGTTTGAATGATAATGGTCTGAAATCAGGTTTTTTATGTCGAAACCCAGGATTCAAGATGTGGATTCATTGGTTGGTTTGATCAAAGATGTGAAAGATGCACAAACATCATTCCTAGTTTGATTAGGGTAAAGAACAAACTTGAAGATGCTCTTAAAAGTTGTGAAGGCAAACTGACTGCAAGTGAATCTAGTGCAAAGAATCTGAAGAAGATGTTGGTTGTTAGCTGGCTAGGGTTTATTTTTTATGTTATGTTCTTTTGATGCAAGTGCAATGTTGTTGTTCTAGTTTGCTAGGTAGGCCAGTTGTAAGTGCAAATATGAACTTATTTTGTATCTGCCAAAATGATGTAATGTATCAACTTTTATATCCTAATGCTAGTGCCAACTTATGCACATATGTTTGTATCTGCACAATACAATCATGGTTGTTAGCTGCCAAAATGATATAATGTAACTTTTATATCCTAATGCTAGTGCCAACTTATGCACATATGTTTGTATCTGCACAATATGACCATGGTTGACTGCACATAGTCAAACATACTTTAACACTATATGACCATGGTTGACTGCACATAGTCAAACATACTTCAACACTATGTGACCATGATTGACTGCACACCTAAATACAATATACACTACAACCTAATTTACTCAAAAACTCAAGTCAACCTAATACACTACACACAATAACCACAACCAAAACTCAAAACTCATACTTTAATACTATGTGCCCATGATTGACTTCACACCTAAACACACTATACATTACAACCTAATTTACTCAAAAACTCAAGTCAACCTAATACACTACACACAATACACCACAACCAAAACTCAAAACTCAACACTTACTTCATAATTTAGTTAACATTAAGATCATTAGTTCAAAGGACTCAACAACCATTACCAAATAAAGTCAAGTGATCCCATAAGTTCAAAAATACATAACCATAAACAGAAACCATATTAAACAAGTTCAAAATACTAAACCAACTTAACTAAATAGAAACCATAAACAGAGCCATATTAAGCTGCCTTTTCCCCCTTCTTCTTAAGTGGGCCTTTGCAGGTCCTCACATTATGGCCAGTGCTCCCACACCTGCTACATGCTCCCAAGGTGTTATTTCTTGTCAATTTTCCAGTTGTTGGTACATCATCCTTTTCCACAGCTTACCTCTTTCTTGCCTTCTTAGGTCTACCTGCCATTGTATGATGCTTGGGTGCTACAATGGTTGTGGGAGCCTCACATTTTGTCCACATTAACATCCCATTTATTAGATTAATTTTGAATGAGCAAACCAGCTTCCACTTATCCATTGTTTGCACCGGGTGAACTCAACTTTCTAATGCCCCCACCCTTTCTCCATTAGCAGCCATGACCCAAAGTGCAGCCACAACATGTCTGCATGGCAAACCTGTAAATAGTATATTAAGCATTTTGCCCATATAATTAAGAGTATATATTAATCATTTTGCACTTTGAAGACATACCTGTAATTTCCCAGGCCTTGTAACTACAAGTCTTCAATGCCAAATTCACAACTCTTGGATCAGTGGGTTTACCACTCACCTCATATAGATCCCCTCCATTCCACTGCACACTGTAGTGATTTGCCTGATTTTGGATTGTTGCAAACAACTCAGTGGCTCTAGGTGTCAACAAGCCATCCCATTTATCAATAATACCAAGCACAATAACAATCCTCCTCATTAGATACTCCCTTACATACTCAAGTGCAGATATTATAGGTCTGTCCCTGCCTTCCACTATCTTGCCATTGTAAACCTCACACATGTTGTTAATCATTACATTAGAAATGGCCCTTCCTAATATCAAAGTTCAAAATGCTTACCAAATTAATCAAATTGAACTTGCATACCAAACCTAATTTACTCATAAATAATGTTAAAGTATATGAATACTCACCAGAGTAGTGTGACCTGGTCCAGGATTCAGGTGCTATTTTTGACAACCACAAGTGTGCTTCCTTGTTGAATTCTTTTAACTCATTCATTGCAGTTAAGAACTCAGGTTTTGTTGTTTTGGTAGCACAGTTGTTCAACATGTTTTTGTAAAGTACACCTCTATATCCTGCAAGCTTCATATTTTCATGGATATGCCTAAGACAGTATCTGTGCTCAGCACAAGGAATAAAGTTTGAATGGCTTGAAGAAGCCCCTGTTCAACATAAAGACATAAGGTTAAAAAATAAAATAATGAAAGTAAATAAGGTTGAATATATGGAATTCCTTACCTTTTGCCTGTCACTCATGAAAGTAAAACTTGAATTGCTTCCAATTTCCAGATCTTCTGACATAAGCTCTAAGAACCAAGTCCATGAGTTGTTACTTTCTGACTCCACAATTGCATAACATACAGGATATATACCATTGTTGCTGTCAAGACCAACTACAGTAAGCATCTGACCAGGAAATGTGCCTTTCATAAATGCACCATCTAGACCAAGCAAATCCCTTTTTAATGCTTTAAACCCATTTTTTAGTGCAGCCAAGCATACATATATCCTTTTGAACTGTCTGGTTGTAGATTCAGGATCTGTTGGTGGCTCAACCTCAATCTTCACAGTGCTACCTGGATTCTTATCAACTAACTCAGCAGCATACTCCCTAAGCAAAGAATATTATTCTTTGTAGTCCCCTTCAACCCTTTTCTTTTCTTTCATCTTAGCCCTATATTCTTTCATATTATGAGCACTAACACCATACTTCCTCCTAAATTAACCTTGAACTGCTTTTAGTGAGATGTTAGGGTGCTCTTCAATTTGTTCTAACATTTTTTCAGATAAAAAAGTTGATGTACAAGCATAGATGTGTCTTGATTGAATGCATGTGTGGTTGGTATTCAATGTTCTAACCATCCAAGATTGAGAATCTTTTTCTTTGGAAAGTAACAACACCCATGGGCATTGATATTCATTAGGATTTGTCCTTTTCCCCCTCCCACCAACATTACTTTATGCTCATGTCCCCCCTCCACCTTTAGGTTTTCTTTTTTTCATAACAGTCCCCTTACTTTTAGAAATTTTACCACTTGCACCTTTGTCTTTGGTTTTCTTCCCTTTAGAAGCATGCACCCCACCATCATCAACTTCAAAATCTGGCTTAGAACCGGTACAAACTGCCCTAACCCTAATGTGATCATCTTTGATGATTTTAATTAACCTTCTACTTTCAACTGCATGTTTTCTAATAAGCTTCTTGGCCTACTCCTTTTTTCCAAAAATCCGACCTAGGTAAAAGTTTGCCATGTTTTCATTTGATCTTCTTATGCTATGTAAAATGTGTTTCCTTGAACTTGTCTCATTCCCATCTGACTCTGACCCACTTAGAAACTTGTCATTGTCTATTACATCCTCCCCCAAATCCATTTTCTGTTCATTTCCAAAGTCAAACCCATCCTCTACATCTGAATCAACATTCATCCTATAATCACTCATGTCAACTTCAGGGTCAGTCCTATTATTTTCTGGATCCACAATATAATCATCATCACACTCATCCTCACTGCCACCACCCCCTCATCAAAATCAGCAGCATGATCACCATCACCATATCCTTACTGCCACCACCCCCTCATCTAAATCATCAAAATCAGAAGCATGATCACCATCACCTATATCCTTACTGCCACCACCCCCCTCATCTAAATCATCTAAATTAGCAGCCTGATCACTTTCAGCTCCAGCTTCAACACCTATGTCCACACTAACACCACCCCCCTTTGCCAAATCACCTAACTTCTCATTTTCAACTCCAACTTCAACACCTATATCATCATGATGGACATCAACCCCAACTTCAACACCTATATCATCATGCACATCAACCCCAACTTCAACACCTATATCATCATGATGGACATCAACCCCAACTTCAACACCTATATCATCATGCACATCCCCCCCCCCCACACTGTATTCCCCAGCCCCACTAGATTGCCCTTGCCCAGCCCCACTAGATTGACCTACATTCTCATCGAAGTTTAATTTTAAGGGCACAAGAGCATATGGTCCAGGTTCATCAATCTCTTCAATAGTAACAGTCCTAGTTGGTGAGATAAAAACAACTTTTATGTTATTTATCCATGACTGGTATAAACATGGATGAGCTTATGCTCTTCCACATGTTTAGCCAAGTTCACACAATCCTGGTCAGAAATTAGGTGTTCAAGACCATTGTCTAAGTTCTCTTCAGGATGCCAAAACTGGTAATACCTTGGAACTCTCCCACTATAGCCTAACATATCCAGCATTATATCAAGCTCATGAATGGAAAACTTGTCTATGTCGACTAAGTCCACAAATGTTGTGTTACCTCCAGCATAGGTACGATTCAGAGGTGATGTTAACTTACCACCAGAATGCAGGCATATGCTAAAGAGACTTGGGTATAAAGCTGAAAAAACACAATTTTGAGAAGTTAATCAGCAAGTTCATAAACTAGGGTTAAAAATCAAAATTGAATATCAAACATTACCGTATACTTGGTCGAGGTCCACGTCTATAAATGTTTCTCGTATGTACCAGCCTGAATCACCCATTACCGTATGCTTGGTCGACGATCAATAGTTTGGTGGGTAAACCCTAAGTTACAGAAGAGGAATAGGGAACGATCAAAGGAGGGATTGGGTTTTAAAAGGTGTTAAATAATAAACGAATTGAAATGACGAAAATACCCCCACGTGAGAAACACGTGACATGACTTAACGGGATTTTTTAACTGGGTTAGGCCTAAAGGACAAAATGTGTTACTTTTTAAAACGTAAAGGATAATAAACATCAATTTGAAAGATAAGGGACCACCAGTGAAATTTGGTGTAAACATAAAGGACAATTTCTGTAATTCTGTCTTTTTATTATATATATTAAAAGGCAGATCTACTTAGCCTCACAAAGTTACTCTGGAATTTATGTACAACTTTTTTAGCTTGAGTTGCCATGGTTGACGTCAACATTCCTTGTCATTTATTTTTCAGTTTTTTACTTTCCCCCTGTCTCTCTGTATTCATCACGTCTCTTTCTCCCTCCCAGTGACTTCGGCAGTGGAACAATTGATTGCTACAGTACCAAAGGTACAACTTCTCACTTTCTCTTACTAAATACCTTTCTCTTACCAAAGGTACAACTTCTCACTTTCTCTTACTAAATACATTCTCACTTTCCAAATCCGATTTTTGAAATAGAGAATTCCGTCCACGCGCTGTTCGAAATTCTTCTCGTTACCGTAAAGTCCTTCTTTTTCCAATTGGTCCTCTTTCAACGCCTCGCGTTGAGCGACTCGAATCAAATCCGAAAGGTTCGACTGGACTATCATCCCCAACGCTCGCACTCGCAATGGTTTAACCCGATCCTTCCTACTCAAGGCATCGGCTACGACGTTAGCTTTGCCGGGGTGATAACGGATGTCACAGTCATAGTCGCTTAACAACTCGACCCATCTTCGTTGCCTCATATTTAGTTCTTTCTGATCGAATATGTGTTGCAAACTTTTATGATCGGTGAAGATGGTGCACTTTGTACCGTAGAGATAATGTCTCCAGATTTTAAGTGCGAAGATAACTGCTCCCAGTTCTAAGTCATGAGTAGTGTAATTTTTCTCGTGTATTTTTAACTGTCGAGAAGCATAGGCTATAACCTTATTATTTTGCATCAACACGCATCCCAACCCTCTCCGGGATGCGTCACAATACACGAAAAAACCATCGTCTCCGTCGGGGAGACTTAAGATCGGCGCTTGGCACAATCTTTGTTTTAGCGTTTGAAACGCCGTTTCCTGCTCTTCACCCCATTCATACTTTCGATCTTTTTGGGTCAGAAGGGTTAAAGGTTGGGCGATGCTGGAAAAGTTCTCTATAAATCGTAGATAATATCCAGCTAAGCCTAAGAAGTGGCGGATTTCCTTTGGCGATTTAGGCGCTTGCCAATTCTTAACTGCTTCAACCTTACTTGGATCAACGTGTATTCCTTGATGGTTTATAACGTGACCAAGGAATTGCACTTCTTGTAACCAGAAGTTACACTTGGAGAATTTTGCATACAACTTCTCCTGATTTAGAAGCTCTAAAATTAATCTTAAGTGTTGTTCGTGCTCTTCTTTACTCTTCGAGTATATCAAAATATCGTCAATAAACACGATGACGAATTTATCTAGGTAGGGTTTACAGACTCGATTCATGAGATCCATGAATACTGCTGGTGCATTTGTTAGCCCGAAAGGCATAACTAAGAACTCGTAATGGCCGTAGCGAGTCCGGAATGCGGTTTTTGGGATATCCTCCTCCTGAATTCTAACCTGATGGTATCCAAATCTAAGATCAATTTTTGAGAAGTAGCTCGCACCTTGCAGTTGGTCGAACAGGTCATCAATTCGGGGGAGAGGATACCTATTTTTGATTGTCAACTTGTTCAGCTCCCTGTAATCAATGCACATTCTAAGGCTTCCGTTCTTCTTTTTCACGAATAGTACCGGTGCACCCCACGGGGAATAACTAGGACGTATAAATCCTTTATCCAACAATTCTTGCAATTGGTTGGATAATTCTTGCATCTCTGATGGTGCAAGTCGGTAGGGTGCCTTAGCAACAGAGCCAGCTTGAGGTAATAGATCGATTCTGAATTCGAGCTGTCGGGTTGGCGGTAATCCAGGAAGTTCCTCTGGGAAAACTTGTGGAAATTCGCGTACCACTGGAATATCATCCACCCGTTTCTCCTCGGAATCAGTGGCCGTCAAGCTTGCTAGATACGCCACGCATCCCTGGCGTATGTATTTTAACACCTTGAGGTGGGATATAAATGGTATCATGGTGCCGTATCAAATAATACAGAAGCGTAATGATCAGAGACGAGGAATGTACCTGTCACTACGCTGGGGTCCTGGCGTGCTTCGTTCACCCCCATCACGAATGCTCGGCCTCGCGCCGGATTGGACGACGATGCCTGACTCGCGGTTTGCCGCCCATTTCCTCCATGGTTCAGCTTCGGACAGTTTCTCTTGAAGTGATCTGTGCCACCGCATTCAAAGCAAGCACGACTGGTGGTCATCACTTGATTTCCTTGTGGGTTTTGTTGTCGGGCTGATTGGGTCCTCAATGGCTGCGCACGGATAGGTTGCGGTTGCCGGTTCAAGTTATTCAGGTTTGTCCTACAACTCGGTGCGTAGTGCCCAATCCTACCGCACCGGTGGCACACCACTTCTTTGCACATGCCACCATGGTGGTAACCGCATTTCCCACACTTAGGAAACGTTCCCTTCTGCGGTTCTTGCCTTCCGCCTGAACTAGTCATGGCGTAGTTCTGGGCAGTGGGCCTAGCACGTTTACCTTGCTGCTTTTCCTGGATCCTATGGTCATGTGTACCCCGCTTTCCCCCAGCGGACTCTCCCGCCACCTTCACTGACCCGCTTCTTACGAAATCATACGTGACGATACCAGCTTGCGTCACCGCACCCTCATACGTCTGGTGTCCCCCAGAATTGACTATACTCCTTACAAGTGGAGTTAGCCCCCAAATATAACGCTCAACCCTCTTCGACTCTGGGGTGACCAACCATGGTACCAATCGCGACAACTCATTAAACCGGTTCGTATAACCCAAATGGTCTGGCCCTGCATCTCCAGGTTCCACAATTCATTTTCTAATTTTTGCAATTCGTTTTTCGGGTAGAAATGTTCCAGTACAAGAGCCTTGAGCTCTATCCAGGTCATGCGGTTTGTCGTCGCCTGACCCCGGGTCTGCACTATCGTGTTCCACCATGTCAAGGCATGGTCCGTGAATGTGCAGGTAGCATACTTAACAACACAATCCTCGGGGCAGTTGCTGATATTCACAACGGATTCTATTTTCTCCATCCACTTAACCAACCCATTTGGTCCTTCAGACCCGCTAAACTCTAGAGGTTTGCACAACATAAAGTCTTTGATCGAACATCCCCTGGATGCACGAATCGGTTCAGTACGGTTCGTCTCTACCGTAGGTATAGGGCCATTACTGTCTGTAACGACCACCCTAGGCGGTGCGTCATTACTCGGAATCGTGTTATCATTCTGTGGAGGATTAACATTTTGTTCCCCGTCATTATTGGTGGTCGTTTGATTGCTCGGAGGGGCTGGATTGGTCGAATTGTTAATACTGGCGGCGATGCGCGATACTATATCCGGTATCGCCGCCTCTAACTGTTGAGCAATCAAACGACTCACGTCCACTTCCGACAATTGGGCTGAACGTTTTGGTGCCATTCTACACAACATCAAGAAAATATATATAATTAATACAAGTTCCAATCATAAAACACAACAAACATTCCATTCATTAACAAACATTAGTACATATTACATCCCTGTCAGTTCGCATTCTTTTCCTGTCACCATTACATAAGTTAAGTTTTCCTACATAGGGCCTATGTCGGCATCATCTCGACATAACCCACAATGGGTCAGTGCTTGAATGATACCCAAAAGTATCTAAAACGATATACCCCAAAAGAGACCCCCTAAGGGCCAGTGGTTGTATTATACTACCCAAGATTCATTCTATGTTAGCATCACCACTAACCGCTTACACAGAGTATCAAAAAGCGGTCCCTGTCTACTCCCATCCTAACACAACTAAACACGGTGGTATACCAACCACACCAACACCGCCGCCATCCCCACAATCACTGCCATTAAACCCCGGATCCGTGTTTCCATCCGGTCAATCAACCCCAGAGAGTAGGCGTCCTCCCTCCTCAGCTGCGCGATCGCATGCTGGCTGTCCAGTATGCAATCCACCAAGTGATTCCTCCTCTGAATACCCACCGTCAAGGCGGTGGTGTGCTCATTCATCCGCTCGGTGAGCACCCGGAGCCACGCCGCCTCGGTGGAGGGACGCTCATCCCTCACTGGCCTGGGGGTACCCCACACAGGTGGCGGCACAGGCCCGGGCTGGGGGCGGGAGAACTCGCCTCTGTGGTAAGTAGATCTGGGTGGGGTAAAGGTAGGTGTAACATACGGGACACTGATCCGCGCCGTGAGGCGGGGACCGGGTCTGGGAGGGGTGAGGGTGACCTGAGGTGCGGGTGGGGTGGGAGAATTGGTAACCCTAGCAGGGGAGGACAAGCTAGCACTCCTAAGGCTAGTCTCAGAAGGCTCGGTGCTGGAAGCTAAGCGTACACTCCAAGAGTCCCCGGAACTGGCCTCCTCCGGGTCCTCCTCTACAGATAAACTTCGTGATCTTGACATGTTTACCTGTACACAAGTTAGCAAACATATAGTCCTTTTCATAATGTAAATCCTAATTAAATTAATATACACACATTTATACCACCTTGTCACATAAAAATATTATTATATACTTATACATATGTTGCCGATTTTACCTATTAAAGTCCCCCGTGACTTCCCCTGAATTCCCTCGTGCGGACAAGTCTGTTATTATGTTCCGGACCATAATAACTCACTTGTCCATCCAAGTTCATCCAGACCTCGTCACAATAATTTATTAGTTGATATTCAGATCCTATAACACTTGAGCTACTGGTTATATTTTAGGTATCTTTTAAAGACATCCTAATTCTTCATAACCAATGGCTCTGATACCAAGTTCTGTAACACCCCGTAACCGCAGCGGAAACGTACACGGGATGCAACAGACACATCTGATATCAACAGCATTGCTTATAAAGAAAACACCACTACATTAATTTAAACGAATTACATTGTTCCGAGTTTCATTACCATCTAGGTGTTATCACATAAGTTTTACCGATAGTACATTAACATATTTAATGCAAAATATAGATCCTTAATCTTCCACAACATAGCACACATCATCAAGCACGTATCACTCATTCCAATTTGGGTGTACCTAGAAAGCATGTAAAGAAAACGGGTCAACTACGAATAGTTGGTGAGTTTCACTAATTTAAATAAACCATGACAAATCATTTTAATAATCATAAATTAATGATGTAATTATGCTGAGCCTACAAGTGAAAACTCTGTTAACCCAGAAACACATTTAATAACCTCTGGGGACACTGTTAACCCAGAAACACATTTAATAACCTCTGGGGACACTGTTAACCCAGAAATACGTTTAATAACCTCTGGGGACACTGTTAACCCAGAAATACATTTAATAGCCTCTGGGGACACTGTTAACCCAGAAATACATTTAATAACCTCTGGGGACACTGTTAACCCAGAACACTGTTTCGGGCCTTACAATATTAGCAACTCAGACAATTACCATCTTAATACATTACCGTACGATTCCCGTACAATAAACATTATATAAATACATTCATTTCCATGCGATCGGCATGTACTAAAACACTTTGATAAAAACATGCTTCCCGCCCCGGGAAAATATTTAAAACAGTTCAATAAAAAGGGGCTCGTGAAACTCACCTTTTTGGTGAGCAGAGATGTAATACTGGCACGGCTACCTGTCCGGATCTGTAATACGATCCCTAAATCGTTACTACACAATTTCTATTAATATAACTTAAATTCGTGTTAACCGGTACGTCCGGGGACACTGTTAACCCAGTACCGTACACGATCCGGGGACAATGTTAACCCCGAAACACTTCTCAGGACTTAAATTGTGATATCACTTAGAGTTCTTTAATCAAAATTACCATTAGTTTGTTTTCTCGTTTTGCGTGCCTAGCACGGTTAACCGTCTTTATGTTTTCAAAAATGAGTTTGGTCACATACGACCCGAAAATAGTTGTTACTTATATTTTAATTAAAGTGGTGAAATTAGAGCTCGGTTTAGACACCCCGTTTGGCCGCGGGGCCCGTTTCCGTCTTTAATATACCGGAAACGACTAAATCGGGTAAAATTACCCAAATCATCCGAATTACTTTCGGATGATTTATTTTTACTTGATTTACTCAGTTTCATGAAAATAGTCCATTTTTAGGGTTTTTATACACCAGTCAGCTCGCTTAGGCGAACTTTGCCGGTTTACGCGTTTTAAGCTTTAAAAGTTTGTTTTTATGTTCTGTTTAGCACAATTAATTATCCGTTTAGTCTCGGATCTTGAAATTTTGCACAAATCAGTTTTTGACAGTAAGGAATTTTATAAAAATATTTCCAGAATTAATTTTTATATTTAACATTTATTTATCTATTTTTAACGTCATTTAAACACCAAATATGTCGAAAATACCAAACGACCTTAGAAAAATCCCAAATTTTTCTGGAATGACTCCTGCCATCCATATAGTTCCCAGTAATTTTTACAGAACCAAAAACTCATTTTTTCATGCCATTTTCACCAAAACCGAGCTAGAACACCCTAGAACTCGTTTTACCGAAAAGCATACTTAGACTTCTCCAATGGACCTGAAATTTTGTGTGTGACTTTTATATGTTATAAAAAGCTTATCTGAATTTTTCCAGAATTTTTCATGATGTTTAGTTATTTTTCACCATTTTTAGCCAAAACCGAGCATTAAATTCACCAAATATTTCCAAAAATTACCAAAATTTCACAGATCTCATATTTTCATGTGTAGATCATCTCTGTGAAATTTCATGACTCAGCTCTAAGTCTACCACAATCTGTCCAAATCTTACAAATCATACGAAAAACCGAACTACCTTGTGTTTCTAGCTTTAGATCGCAAAGATCTTGCTTTCTAGCCTTTGCTAGCAACTAGATACAACACCTACAAGCACAACAACACCACACCAAGCAAGTTATACCCACAATCAAGCGATTTCTTTCATGGTTTCGGTTAAGACATCAAAACAAAGATTTTAACCGTAAAAATTCGTTTTTGACTCTTTTAACTCCTTTCTTGGACCAAGATCCCTTGTATAACTTGTATACATCACTTGATCATGCAAGAATCGGTTTCATCTCGGGTTTTCACCCATTTTTCATTTGAAACCTCATTTTCTCAAGATTATGGAATCAAAACTATGAATTACTCATTATAACCATGTTTTTACCTTGTGTTTCTTGCTTAAAAATCAAGGATTTAGGATGAATGTGTAAAGGGTTGAGAGGATTTGGAGAGTTGGAATGTAGAAAAAGAAAAATGAAATGTTTTGGTGTGTGTATTGGACCGATCGGTCCTAGTATGTGTGGGGGGGGCCCACATCTCCAACCATGGCCACACATTTGGATTGTGTAATCCGGATAATGTTGTGGATAATCTGGTTCAGTTCGTTTTTCGGTTAAACACTTAATTCGGCTTAAAACGAGGCTAAAACGGTCGTTTTTCGGCTTAAAAATAAAATTTATATAAAACCGATTTAAAATCTTTAAAAACTTAAACCATGACATTTATTGACTCAACACATCATATTGTCGGTCATTGTGCATCTTTTTCGGCTTGATCGATCGTCTCTTGCTTGGTTTGATGTTAAAGGTTTCGTTTAACGTACCGACGTACTAATAAATCGAAATCCTTTTTCTGTGCTATAATTCACTCATCCCGAAGCCTTAATACTTCGTAAACCTTACTAAACATCATATATTTCATCTATGACGTAATCCCCGATTCGTTCGGGTTTCAATAACCGTTCATCGGTTAATCGTAATTCCAATACGACTAACTGTACATTCGAGTATAATTCGTACTGGGAATCTTATATACTCGTACAGACACATTATAATTCATATATTTAGTATTAAATAACACATAAATGGTATATTCCGGCTAGGGTATACCTGAATTTGCCGGAATCGTTACATTCTCCCCCCGTTATAAAAATTTCGTCCTCGAAATTTTACGCATCAACTACTTCCTTTTGCGGAAATAGGTGGGGGTATTTCTTCCGAAATTCGTCCTTTCGTTCCCAAGTATATTCTGGGCCTCGTTGCGAGTTCCATCTAACTTTGACCAACGAGATCTTATTGTGTCTAAGTTGCTTGATCTTCCCGTCTACTATTTCTATGGGCTCCTCTACAATGTTGAGCTTATCATTTATTTGGACACCCTCTAAAGGTAACACCGATGTCTCATCCGACAGACACCTTTTCAAGTTCGACACGTGAAACACGTTGTGAACTGCACTCAGTTCATCGGGCAGTTCTAATCGGTATGCTACAGGACCGATTTTTGCAATAATGTCGAACGGTCCAATGTATCTAGGGGCTAACTTCCCCGCCTTTCCAAATCTGACTACTCCTTTCCAAGGTGATACTTTCAAATACACTTTATCACCTTTCTCAAATGATAACGGTTTTCTACGGGTATCGGCATAACTCTTCTGCCGATCCCGTGCGGCCTTCAGATTGTTCTTACTTTCAAGGATTTTGCTGGTCGTTTCCTGGACCAGATCTGATCTAATAACCTGTGTGTCGCCCACCTCAGTCTAGCAGAGTGGTGATCGGCACTTCCGTCCATACAATGCTTCGTAAGGTGCTGCCTTTATACTGCTATGGTAACTGTTATTATAGGAAAATTCAACGAGTGGGAGATGTTGATCCCAATTTCCCTTAAAATCCAGTACGCATGCACGAAGCAAATCCTCCAGGGTTTGGATGGTCCTCTCAGACTGACCATCGGTCTGAGGGTGGTAAGCTGTACTTAGATTAATACGCGTTCCCAGCGCTTCTTGCACAGCTTGCCAAAGCTTGGAGGTGAAATGGCTATCCCGATCGGAGATAATTGAGATGGGTATCCCATGACGAGACACAATTTCATTTATATAAATCTGCGCAAGTCTCTCTGAGTTATAGTTATTTCTAATCGGAATAAAATGTGCCGATTTGGTTAATCGATCAACGACTACCCAAATTGCATCATGTCCTCGGGACGTCTTGGGGAGATGTGTCACAAAATCCATCGTGATCTGCTCCCACTTCCATTCAGGAATTTCCGGTTGTTGTAACATTCCCGAGGGTTTCTGGTGCTCCGCCTTAACCCTCGCACACGTCGTACACTTGCCGACGTATGTGGCTATATCCTTTTTCATACCCGGCCACCAGTAGAACTCCTTCACATCCTTGTACATCTTATCCGATCCCGGATGTATGGAATATTTTGATTTATGCGCTTCGTCCATGATTAATTCACGAAGGTCATGGAGGGTCGGGATCCAAATCCGATTTTTGAAATAGAGAATTCCGTCCATGCGCTGTTCGAAATTCTTCTCGTTACCGTAAAGTCCTTCTTTTTCCAATTGGTCCTCTTTCAACGCCTCGCGTTGAGCGACTCGAATCAAATCCGAAAGGTTCGACTGGACTATCATCCCCAACGCTCGCACTCGCAATGGTTTAACCCGATCCTTCCTACTCAAGGCATCGGCTACGACGTTAGCTTTGCCGGGGTGATAACGGATGTCACAGTCATAGTCGCTTAACAACTCGACCCATCTTCGTTGCCTCATATTTAGTTCTTTCTGATCGAATATGTGTTGCAAACTTTTATGATCGGTGAAGATGGTGCACTTTGTACCGTAGAGATAATGTCTCCAGATTTTAAGTGCGAAGATAACTGCTCCCAGTTCTAAGTCATGAGTAGTGTAATTTTTCTCGTGTATTTTTAACTGTCGAGAAGCATAGGCTATAACCTTATTATTTTGCATCAACACGCATCCCAACCCTCTCCGGGATGCGTCACAATACACGACAAAACCATCGTCTCCGTCGGGGAGACTTAAGATCGGCGCTTGGCACAATCTTTGTTTTAGCGTTTGAAACGCCGTTTCCTGCTCTTCACCCCATTCATACTTTCGATCTTTTTGGGTCAGAAGGGTTAAAGGTTGGGCGATGCTGGAAAAGTTCTCTATAAATCGTAGATAATATCCAGCTAAGCCTAAGAATTGGCGGATTTCCTTTGGCGATTTAGGCGCTTGCCAATTCTTAACTGCTTCAACCTTACTTGGATCAACGTGTATTCCTTGATGGTTTATAACGTGACCAAGGAATTGCACTTCTTGTAACCAGAAGTTACACTTGGAGAATTTTGCATACAACTTCTCCTGATTTAGAAGCTCTAAAATTAATCTTAAGTGTTGTTCGTGCTCTTCTTTACTCTTCGAGTATATCAAAATATCGTCAATAAACACGATGACGAATTTATCTAGGTAGGGTTTACAGACTCGATTCATGAGATCCATGAATACTGCTGGTGCATTTGTTAGCCCGAAAGGCATAACTAAGAACTCGTAATGGCCGTAGCGAGTCCGGAATGCGGTTTTTGGGATATCCTCCTCCTGAATTCTAACCTGATGGTATCCCAATCTAAGATCAATTTTTGAGAAGTAGCTCGCACCTTGCAGTTGGTCGAACATGTCATCAATTCGGGGGAGAGGATACCTATTTTTGATTGTCAACTTGTTCAGCTCCCTGTAATCAATGCACATTCTAAGGCTTCCGTTCTTCTTTTTCACGAATAGTACCGGTGCACCCCACGGGGAATAACTAGGACGTATAAATCCTTTATCCAACAATTCTTGCAATTGGTTGGATAATTCTTGCATCTCTGATGGTGCAAGTCGGTAGGGTGCCTTAGCAACAGAGCCAGCTTGAGGTAATAGATCGATTCTGAATTCGAGCTGTCGGGTTGGCGGTAATCCAGGAAGTTCCTCTGGGAAAACTTGTGGAAATTCGCGTACCACTGGAATATCATCCACCCGTTTCTCCTCGGAATCAGTGGCCGTCAAGCTTGCTAGATACGCCACGCATCCCTGGCGTATGTATTTTAACACCTTGAGGTGGGATATAAATGGTATCATGGTGCCTGACTTTTCTCCTTGCACTAATATCTCTTCGTCATCCGACACCCGGATCTTGATGATTTTCTTTTCACAGTTTATTTCTACTTTGTTACGTGCTAACCAATCCATTCCCACTATCACGTCAAAACTACCCAATTCTACCGGTAACAAGTCAATCGGAAGGGATTGATCGTTCAGAATAAAAGGGCAATTCCGAACTATCTGATTAACTATCATGGTTTTACCGTTAGCGACTTCTACGGTGTAAGGTTCTATGGTTTCACCAATTGGGAGGTTTGCTATCGACAGGAATCTAACGGAGACAAAACTTCTATCGGCGCCCGTATCAAATAATACAGAAGCGTAATGATCAGAGACGAGAAATGTACCTGTCACTACGCTGGGGTCCTGGCGTGCTTCGTTCGCCCCCATCACGAATGCTCGGCCTCGCGCCGGATTGGACGACGATGCCTGACTCGCGGTTTGCCGCCCATTTCCTCCATGGTTCAGCTTCGGACAGTTTCTCTTGAAGTGATCTGTGCCACCGCATTCAAAGCAAGCACGACGGGTGGTCATCACTTGATTTCCTTGTGGGTTTTGTTGTCGGGCTGATTGGGTCCTCAATGGCTGCGCACGGATAGGTTGCGGTTGCCGGTTCAAGTTGTTCAGGTTTGTCCTACAACTCGGGGCGTAGTGCCCAATCCTGCCGCACCGGTGGCACACCACTTCTTTGCACATGCCACCATGGTGGTAACCGCATTTCCCACACTTAGGAAACGTTCCCTTCTGCGGTTCTTGCCTTCCGCCTGAACTAGTCATGGCGTAGTTCTGGGCAGTGGGCCTAGCACGTTTACCTTGCTGCTTTTCCTGGATCCTATGGTCATGTGTACCCCGCTTTCCCCCAGCGGACTCTCCCGCCACCTTCACTGACCCGCTTCTTACGAAATCATACGTGACGATACCAGCTTGCGTCACCGCACCCTCATACGTCTGGTGTCCCCCAGAATTGACTATACTCCTTACAAGTGGAGTTAGCCCCCAAATATAACGCTCAACCCTCTTCGACTCTGGGGTGACCAACCATGGTACCAATCGCGACAACTCATTAAACCGGTTCGTATAACCCAAATGGTCTGCCCCCTGCATCTCCAGGTTCCACAATTCATTTTCTAATTTTTGCAATTCGTTTTTCGGGTAGAAATGTTCCAGTACAAGAGCCTTGAGCTCTATCCAGGTCATGCGGTTTGTCGTCGCCTGACCCCGGGTCTGCACTATCGTGTTCCACCATGTCAAGGCATGGTCCGTGAATGTGCAGGTAGCATACTTAACAACACAATCCTCGGGGCAGTTGCTGATATTCACAACGGATTCTATTTTCTCCATCCACTTAACCAACCCATTTGGTCCTTCAGACCCGCTAAACTCTAGAGGTTTGCACAACATAAAGTCTTTGATCGAACATCCCCTGGATGCACGAATCGGTTCAGTACGGTTCGTCTCTACCGTAGGTATAGGGCCATTACTGTCTGTAACGACCACCCTAGGCGGTGCGTCATTACTCGGAATCGTGTTATCATTCTGTGGAGGATTAACATTTTGTTCCCCGTCATTATTGGTGGTCGTTTGATTGCTCGGAGGGGCTGGATTGGTCGAATTGTTAATACTGGCGGCGATGCGCGATACTATATCCGGTATCGCCGCCTCTAACTGTTGAGCAATCAAACGACTCACGTCCACTTCCGACAATTGGGCTGAACGTTTTGGTGCCATTCTACACAACATCAAGAAAATATATATAATTAATACAAGTTCCAATCATAAAACACAACAAACATTCCATTCATTAACAAACATTAGTACATATTACATCCCTGTCAGTTCGCATTCTTTTCCTGTCACCATTACATAAGTTAAGTTTTCCTACATAGGGCCTATGTCGGCATCATCTCGACATAACCCACAATGGGTCAGTGCTTGAATGATACCCAAAAGTATCTAAAACGATATACCCCAAAAGAGACCCCCTAAGGGCCAGTGGTTGTATTATACTACCCAAGATTCATTCTATGTTAGCATCACCACTAACCGCTTACACAGAGTATCAAAAAGCGGTCCCTGTCTACTCCCATCCTAACACAACTAAACACGGTGGTATACCAACCACACCAACACCGCCGCCATCCCCACAATCACTGCCATTAAACCCCGGATCCGTGTTTCCATCCGGTCAATCAACCCCAGAGAGTAGGCGTCCTCCCTCCTCAGCTGCGCGATCGCATGCTGGCTGTCCAGTATGCAATCCACCAAGTGATTCCTCCTCTGAATACCCACCGTCAAGGCGGTGGTGTGCTCATTCATCCGCTCGGTGAGCACCCGGAGCCACGCCGCCTCGGTGGAGGGACGCTCATCCCTCACTGGCCTGGGGGTACCCCACACAAGTGGCGGCACAGGCCCGGGCTGGGGGCGGGAGGACTCGCCTCTGTGGTAAGTGGATCTGGGTGGGGTAAAGGTAGGTGGAACATACGGGACACTGATCCGCGCCGTGAGGCGGGGACCGGGTCTGGGAGGGGTGAGGGTGACCTGAGGTGCGGGTGGGGTGGGAGAACTGGTAACCCTAGCAGGGGAGGACAAGCTAGCACTCCTAAGGCTAGTCTCAGAAGGCTCGGTGCTGGAAGCTAAGCGTACACTCCTAGAGTCCCCGGAACTGGCCTCCTCTGGGTCCTCCTCTACAGATAAACTTCGTGATCTTGACATGTTTACCTGTACACAAGTTAGCAAACATATAGTCCTTTTCATAATGTAAATCCTAATTAAATTAATATACACACATTTATACCACCTTGTCACATAAAAATATTATTATATACTTATACATATGTTGCCGATTTTACCTATTAAAGTCCCCCGTGACTTCCCCTGAATTCCCTCGTGCGGACAAGTCTTTTATTATGTTCCGGACCATAATAACTCACTTGTCCATCCAAGTTCATCCAGACCTCGTCACAATAATTTATTAGTTGATATTCAGATCCTATAACACTTGAGCTACTGGTTATATTTTAGGTATCTTTTAAAGACATCCTAATTCTTTATAACCAATGGCTCTGATACCAAGTTCTGTAACACCCCGTAACCGCAGCGGAAACGTACACGGGATGCAACAGACACATCTGATATCAACAGCATTGCTTATAAAGAAAACACCACTACATTAATTTAAACGAATTACATTGTTCCGAGTTTCGTTACCATCTAGGTGTTATCACATAAGTTTTACCGATAGTACATTAACATATTTAATGCAAAATATAGATCCTTAATCTTCCACAACATAGCACACATCATCAAGCACGTATCACTCATTCCAATTTGGGTGTACCTAGAAAGCATGTAAAGAAAACGGGTCAACTACGAATAGTTGGTGAGTTTCACTAATTTAAATAAACCATGACAAATCATTTTAATAATCATAAATTAATGATGTAATTATGCTGAGCCTACAAGTGAAAACTCTGTTAACCCAGAAACACATTTAATAACCTCTGGGGACACTGTTAACCCAGAAACACATTTAATAACCTCTGGGGACACTGTTAACCCAGAAATACGTTTAATAACCTCTGGGGACACTGTTAACCCAGAAATACATTTAATAGCCTCTGGGGACACTGTTAACCCAGAAATACATTTAATAACCTCTGGGGACACTGTTAACCCAGAACACTGTTTCGGGCCTTACAATATTAGCAACTCAGACAATTACCATCTTAATACATTACCGTACGATTCCCGTACAATAAACATTATATAAATACATTCATTTCCATGCGATCGGCATGTACTAAAACACTTTGATAAAAACATGCTTCCCGCCCCGGGAAAATATTTAAAACAGTTCAATAAAAAGGGGCTCGTGAAACTCACCTTTTTGGTGAGCAGAGATGTAATACTGGCACGGCTACCTGTCCGGATCTGTAATACGATCCCTAAATCGTTACTACACAATTTCTATTAATATAACTTAAATTCGTGTTAACCGGTACGTCCGGGGACACTGTTAACCCAGTACCGTACACGATCCGGGGACAATGTTAACCCCGAAACACT
The DNA here is from genome assembly GCF_021521415.1 of Bidens hawaiensis. Taxonomy (NCBI): domain Eukaryota; kingdom Viridiplantae; phylum Streptophyta; class Magnoliopsida; order Asterales; family Asteraceae; genus Bidens; species Bidens hawaiensis. Next base: position 63,670 of record NW_027496912.1, on the reverse strand, counting down.
TCTCAGGACTTAAATTGTGATATCACTTAGAGTTCTTTAATCAAAATTACCATTAGTTTGTTTTCTCGTTTTGCGTGCCTATCACGGTTAACCGTCTTTATGTTTTCAAAAATGAGTTTGGTCACATACGACCCGAAAATAGTTGTTACTTATATTTTAATTAAAGTGGTGAAATTAGAGCTCGGTTTAGACACCCCGTTTGGCCGCGGGGCCCGTTTCCGTCTTTAATATACCGGAAACGACTAAATCGGGTAAAATTACCCAAATCATCCGAATTACTTTCGGATGATTTATTTTTACTTGATTTACTCAGTTTCATGAAAATAGTCCATTTTTAGGGTTTTTATACACCAGTCAGCTCGCTTAGGCGAACTTTGCCGGTTTACGCGTTTTAAGCTTTAAAAGTTTGTTTTTATGTTCTGTTTAGCACAAATAATTATCCGTTTAGTCTCGGATCTTGAAATTTTGCACAAATCAGTTTTTGACAGTAAGGAATTTTATAAAAATATTTCCAGAATTAATTTTTATATTTAACATTTATTTATCTATTTTTAACGTCATTTAAACACCAAATATGTCGAAAATACCAAACGACCTTAGAAAAATCCCAAATTTTTCTGGGATGACTCCTGCCATCCATATAGTTCCTAGTAATTTTTACATAACCAAAAACTCATTTTTTCATGCCATTTTCACCAAAACCGAGCTAGAACACCCTAGAACTCGTTTTACCGAAAAGCCTACTTAGACTTCTCCAATGGACCTGAAATTTTGTGTGTGACTTTTATATGTTATAAAAAGCTTATCTGAATTTTTCCAGAATTTTTCATGATGTTTAGCTATTTTTCACCATTTTTAGCCAAAACCGAGCATTAAATTCACCAAATATTTCCAAAAATTACCAAAATTTCACAGATCTCATATTTTCATGTGTAGATCATCTCTGTGAAATTTCATGACTCAGCTCTAAGTCTACCACAATCTGTCCAAATCTTACAAATCATACGAAAAACCGAACTACCTTGTGTTTCTAGCTTTAGATCGCAAAGATCTTGCTTTCTAGCCTTTGCTAGCAACTAGATACAACACCTACAAGCACAACAACACCACACCAAGCAAGTTATACCCACAATCAAGCCATTTCTTTCATGGTTTCGGTTAAGACATCAAAACAAAGATTTTAACCGTAAAAATTCGTTTTTGACTCTTTTAACTCCTTTCTTGGACCAAGATCCCTTGTATAACTTGTATACATCACTTGATCATGCAAGAATCGGTTTCATCTCGGGTTTTCACCCATTTTTCATTTGAAACCTCATTTTCTCAAGATTATGGAATCAAAACTATGAATTAATCATTATAACCATGTTTTTACCTTGTGTTTCTTGCTTAAAAATCAAGGATTTAGGATGAATGTGTAAAGGGTTGAGAGGATTTGGAGAGTTGGAATGTAGAAAAAGAAAAATGAAATGTTTTGGTGTGTGTATTGGACCGATCGGTCCTAGTATGTGTGGGGGGGCCCACATCTCCAACCATGGCCACACATTTGGATTGTGTAATCCGGATAATGTTGTGGATAATCTGGTTCAGTTCGTTTTTCGGTTAAACACTTAATTCGGCTTAAAACGAGGCTAAAACGGTCGTTTTTCGGCTTAAAAATAAAATTTATATAAAACCGATTTAAAATCTTTAAAAACTTAAACCATGACATTTATTGACTCAACACATCATATTGTCGGTCATTGTGCATCTTTTTCGGCTTGATCGATCGTCTCTTGCTTGGTTTGATGTTAAAGGTTTCGTTTAACGTACCGACGTACTAATAAATCGGAATCCTTTTTCTGTGCTATAATTCACTCATCCCGAAGCCTTAATACTTCGTAAACCTTACTAAACATCATATATTTCATCTATGACGTAATCCCCGATTCGTTCGGGTTTCAATAACCGTTCATCGGTTAATCGTAATTCCAATACGATTAACTGTACATTCGAGTATAATTCGTACTGGGAATCTTATATACTCGTACAGACACATTATAATTCATATATTTAGTATTAAATAACACATAAATGGTATATTCCGGCTAGGGTATACCTGAATTTGCCGGAATCGTTACACTGCTACACCGTCAATTACTCGGATCAACGGAGACATAATTATGAAAGACAAATTAGTATTGTCTTCCTCTATTGGCGTTTGTAATGGCAATATCAAAGAAGACTCTCAATATTCTGGTACTTCATTCAAATGAAAAACAAAGCTATTTATCATAGCTGTTACAGACTTCAAAAACTGACTCATAAAGTTAACTCCTAGCCACGATCGCCTACAAACCAGGACAATCATGTAGACCAAAACAAACCCTAACAGAAACCCAATGAAACTGACTCAGCGTGTGCATGCACATGATCACATGCTGACTCAACAAGTACGTGGGCTAAAGCCCATTATTCTTACTAGACTAATTCAAAAGTAAATACTTAACTGACCCAAACAGACAAACCCATTACATATCCTTCCCTAAACTGAAGCACGGTTCACCCTTCAGTTTATTCTTCAATCTTGCGAACTCCCAGCTTCTTCCTCATCTTCTCAAAGGTCTCTAGTTTCACAGGCTTGGTAATTACATCCGCAACTAGGCCAGCAGTGGCACAAAATATCAGTTGTACCTTGTCTTCATTTACCGGCTCTCTCAAATAATGAAATCGCACGTCAATGTGTTTTGTCCTTCTGTACCGCACTGGATTCCGTGAAAGTTTTATTGTAGAACTGTTGTTGCATTGAATGTCAATTGTACCCAACTCTTCATCACTAATTTATACCAGAAACCCTTTAAGCCACACACAATATACAACACAGATTGTTGCAACTACATACTCGGCCTATGTAGATGATAATGTCACAATTTCTTGCTTCCTTGAACTCCAACAAACAGTTGCATGGCTGAGAATACAAGCAGACCCTTGAAGTACACTTTATGCCTTCTGTATCTCTAGCATAATCACTATCATTGAGCATTTGTAGCTTGCTTCCTTCCTATGTATCATACATTAGCCCATAATCATAAGTCTCTTTGACATACCTTAAAACTCTTCTTTTGGCCAACAACATATGTTCTTCACGCGGTTTAGACATGAACCCGAAATAAAACTTACCGAGTACATGAAATCTAGTCTTGTAACTATGAGATACATTAGACTTCCCACCAACCTTTTATATTCGGTTTCATCCACATTACCTCGTACACCAGCTTTTGTCACCATAGTCCCAGGTACTTATGGGATTTTTAACCCCGTTTTCCCACATACGAAACCTTTATAACACTTCCTTAGCATACTTCTTTTGACACATGCTAATACGCCTGTCCCCTTGATTCACTTCAACCCCAAAAAAAAACTTCAGTTTTCCTAAGTTTGTCATTTCAAATTCATGCATCATAGAGACTTTGAATCTTTCACACATATCTTCACTACTTCCTGTGTAGATTAAGTCATCTGCATACATGCTAACAATTACTATCCCCTCTAACAACTTCTTGACAAAAAGTGTGTGATCATATTGGCTTTTCACAAAACCTTCTTTTACGAAGTACTATTCAATTCGGTTGAACCAAGCACGAGGCGCTTGCTTCAATCCATAAAGAGCTCTAGTCAACTTACATAGCTTGTGCTCTTCACCTTGTTTAACAAAGCCTTGAGGTTGATCAATGAATATCGTTTCTTTCAACTCACCATTTAATAAGGCACTCTTTACATTCAACTGATAAATGTTCCAACCTCTTTGGGCAGCCATTGCTACTATGCTTCGAACAGTATCCCATCGTGCAACTGATGACTAGATTTCATCATAATCTATGCCTTTTCTTTAAGCATAACCCTTCACTACCAACCTGGCTTTGTACTTATCCACCTCCCCTTTCTTATTGAGTTTCGTTTTAAACAACCACTTCACTCCAATGGTCTTAGCACCGTTTGGGAGGTCGACTAACTCCCATGTGTTGTTCTTTATTATGGAGTGTGTAACATCACGAAAAAATTGAGCTAAAAATGACAAGTTTCCAAAAGTTAAAGGACCAAATCTGCCAAATTCCAAACTTCAAGGTCTAAATTGAAAATTCTGGTTTCCTGACCCATCGCGATACGCGATGGATCAGAAGGGAAACCCATCGCGTATCACGATGAGTTGCCTGATAACTTTTTACGTGGCATATCACGTGGCATAACGATCGCCACGTGTCCCGCCACATGTGGCACATCGTTCACCACGTGTCAACACGTGGCACATCGTCTGCCACGTGGCGCCACATGGTAGACCTATATGGTGACTGGCCATGGCTACGTCGCGATACGCCACGGGCTAGCTTAAGGCCATCGCGTATCGCTATGCCTTGCCAGATTTTGTTTATAAATAGCAAGCTCGGGTGTTCACAATTTTCATCCCAAAATTCATACATCTCTCTCTCACTAACATCTCTCTAGAATCCCATAATCATACCATCGATCCACCTCGAAAAGCATGCTCTAATTCCTCGATTTCCGCAACCAAATACCGACATACCTCGATATTCGTGCCATATTCCAACGATAAAGGTGGTGTCGTCTTGACGTCCCGACGATTGCCTCGTAAAGCGTGCTAACGTATGGAGGAGTGTTGAAGTACCTTGTTTTGCATGCCGAAGTAAAGTGTTGATCAAGAAAGAGTTGAAAAGAGTAAAAGGCGTCGAAGTGCTGCTCAAATTTCTAGGGTTACTATAAGCCGACAAAGGTAGGCATAATGCCCGAATAAAATAATAATAAAATATTATAAAAGGCTTAAACCTTAAAGTCGAGGTTATACTCGATACCTCGATAAAATAAAAAGAAGATATAACAAAGAAAAGTAAAGAAAGAAATTAAGAATATTTATATATATGTGTGATTATATAGATGTGTAATTCTTTGTTATAAAAATATTATTTAAGTAATAAATAACTATTTCTTAAATAATAAAGAAAAGAATACGTTTCTTAAAGAAGATGAAACGTAGGGTTTTATAAATAAACTAAAGGTTTATAATATTACTTTTTAACTAAAGGTTTTAAAGTAAAAGAGATTTTGAACTAAAGGTTCATCGAGGTGGCGATTATAAAACAAGACTAAAGGTCTAAAGCCGGATTGTATATCCGACTAACAAATGGTTATACTCGTACTATAGGTGCGAGATAGCAACGGAAAGACCCTCGGACGGTGTTTGAAGCCGATCCAAATCAAAAAGATGAATACGCCCCAACTTTTACAAACTTGTTTTCAAATGAGTCAACATGTTATATGAAAAAATTTACATGAGACTAAGTGTCTCTAAAACATTTTTACACAAGAGTATAAACATTGGCCTTAGGCTATCGTGTACGTTTGTCTGGATCCTTTCATATGTGATGGGCACATCACACCTGTTCACAATTACGCTCGCCTGCGGGGAGTATGACCTTGTGTATATGCATAGGCACTCAACTAGTCGAACGCTGCGGTGTTTGCTGGGGGAACCGAGTGTAGAGACTTGAGTTTATGAATTGTGTTGTTTTAACTTGGTTATTCCTAAGACACGATGGGCCGAGACCTACGTAGTCTCGAGGGGTGATCAAGTAAAGTAAATATTTTTAGCGTCAGCATATTCACCAGCATTCGTTGCTGACGTATTTTCTTACATTTTGCAGGTGATCAAAGTTAGGGCTTGAGATGACGAAGTGCTCAAGATATCCGATGGCTCGGATCTTTTTGTTAAACTTAAATATAATGTTAATGGTGGTTTTGTAAAACTTAAACAAGTAATCTTTCAAACATTATACGGGAACTCTTAATCCCGTCTTTTGTATGTAAATATTTATAACTTAAATCCACATGTTTATTAAGTCTTCCGCATTAACCCGTAACTCTGATTTATTTACAAATGTGGTACCAACTGTTGGTTGCACTCCTAGGCCTAAGATGGGGGTGTGACAGGTTGGTATCAGAGCCATCGATCTTAGCGAATTAGGTATTACAAGATAATACATAAGCTTCGATCCAAGCATAGGAAAAATATTTTCTATTACTTGTCTATTTGAAATAGGAATAAGATAGGTTGGTAACCTTTTCTTTCCCTCTCCTCATTCTAAACCACCCAACTTAGATGCCTTTCAAAGAATTAATGGAGAGTTATGATCGTGAAGCAAAAAGAGCCGGAATCTACTACTCATTTCCAAAAGACAACATGAGCGAGGACTACTATGAGGCATTCTTCAATCCCGACGTAGAGCATGATCTAACCAAACCATTTCAATATCCCAGTACAAAACAAAGTCCAATTAGCTTTCCCGATGACACTCCAAATCAAGCGTATCAAGCACCGAGACACTCAAGCTACCATCCGTCAAGCTTACCTATATAGCAACCATCCGAAGTTCCAATGTATCATCCTTCCAAGATTCCCACATATCAACCATCTGAAGTCCCGCCGTATTATCCATCTGATGTTCCGACATACCTACCATCGAATCCTCACCCTTCATATACCTTTCTTTCCAATCGACCAATCAAGGAAGAACCAAGATCTCCCTCATCAGATTGGATGCAATGCCACTCAGATCAGCGAAGATGGCATACCGGAACCTCTACCATGGATTCTGTCGACTCCCGTCCCAACGAACAAGGACCATCCCGCAAACCTAAAATGAGGGCGATGATGCCGTACGAGAACTTTCGCATGCCCGCAATATCAAAAGAAACTGCTCAATTAATGGATGACGAGGACCCGGAGGAAGAAGAAGAAGAAGAAGAAGAAGAAATCGAAGAAGATCCGGAGGAGGAATACCCCGACAATCCTAATGAAGAGACAACGCCGATAGAAGAACCAGTCTCTCACCAAAGTCCAAGTTATGGTTCTGTTGATCCCTACATGCAATTTCTCCAAGTACTCAAAGGCAAAGCGACATCAAGTTTCTCACCGTATCAAGGCAAGATCCCATCAATTGAAGACCAAGCGAATGAATTCCGGGAACATAACGAAGCTGCTGAAGCTTTCTTCAATTATCAGTCCGACGTGACCGCATCTCCGTATCCAGATCCAAGAAACCACGACATAGTGATGATGGGTTACCGTGACCCACCTCCGAAGTACGGATACCCAATGAGATCCCACAATCACAAGAGGAACACCTGGATCGAGCCTTGCACGAGACTGATGATCTTAGGAAGAAAATTGCTGTGGATGAGAAGAAAAAGAAGAAGATAGGAGAGACGCTTCTTCGGAAATGTAACAAGTTGACCAAGGTGGTTAAGAAGTTCATGAAGGATTGAAGATGAGAGATGAAAGTGTGTAATGTTGTTGAAAAATATGTATATAAGTGTATAATGTAATAAAGGGCATTAAAACATCCGAAGTATTAAGGATAGGAAAATATATATATCAAATGACGATATATATATATATATATATATATATATATATATATATGTGTGTGTGTGTGTGTGTGTGTGTGTGTGTGTGTATGATGTAAAATTATATATATCAACTTGTGATATATATAAGTTATAATAAAAATCTGTGTTTAAGAAAAGAAAAATTGTTAAAATTTCAGATAAAAAGAAAGTTGATAAAATGTCGCAACAAAGCAACAATTTTGAGGCTTCCCGAAAAGAAGCCGAGAAAAGAAAAGAAAAAAGGAAAGGTCCTGAGAAAGAACAAGAAGAACCAATTCCTGATAAATATATGAATCAAATACAGAAAATGATAAAAGATGTTGTTAGAGAAGAATCCGAGGCTAGATCTCAATCTAGAAAATCTAGGAAATCACAATCTGTTGAACCCTCTCGAAATCTGTTTCTAAACCTCATCCTAGACCTTCTCACATAGAAGAAAGTGTTCACGAATCAAATGCCGATGGTGAAATCCGACAAGAGTTTAAGAAGTTGAATATTGGAGGGTGTTCGTTCAAAGATTTTAAGTATTTTGGGCCGAAGGAATTTCATGGAGATAAGGGAGCTATCATGACTGTTAGGTGGCTCGAGGAGATGGAATCGATTGTTATCATAAGTAAGTGTTCAAAGCAAGAGATGATACAATACTCTGCTCAGATACTCAGAGGTGAAGCGTTGGAATGGTAGACACCCTGATTCTAAGTGAAGGACGTCAAGTACTGTACAATCTGATGTGGGAAGAATTCAAGGCAATGGTAATGGCGAAATTTTGTCCAATGGATGAAACCGATCAAATTCAAACGAAATTTCTAAACCATAAGGTCGTAGGGACAAACCTCCGAGAGTACAACACGAAGTTTCATAAGAACTGTCGCCTTGTTCCCCAGTTGGTTAACCCTGAGTCCAGCAAAGTTACTCGATATATATGGGAATTGCCGCGGGAAATCCGCGACATGGTGATGTCTCATCTTCCTCAAACAACCGACTCTGCGATGGAATTGGCTGGATATTTGATGGGCGGCCTAGTCCGCAAAAAAGAGGAAGACAATAATATTGTAACGACCAACAACCAAGGAAGAACTGGAGGAGGCACCCACTACAAAGGCGAGGGTGCAAATCAAAGCCGAGCTGGATTTAACTCCAATGCTCCATTTTGCAAGATCTGTAGAAAGCGCCACCGAGGGTAATGTCGACACGTTTCATCAACCGTCTGTGAGTCTTGTCAAAGACCTGGCCATGCAACTGTTGATTGCTGGAAGAAGAAAATAACGTGTTATAACTGCAAGGAGATGGGACATCTAAGCTTCGAATGCCCAAAGAACCAACCCGCGACTGGTGGTGCGGGTGGAAGTGGCCAAAACAAAAAGGGAAACGCAAGAGTCTTTGTCCTTGACACAAAAAAGGCCACTGACATGCCGGAAACCATCACCGGTATGTTTCTAGTCAACGACACCTATGCTAGAGTTTTGTTTGATTCGGGTGCCAATTTAAGTTTTATAGATTATAGATTTTGTAGTCTATTTATTAAAAGAACCTTTAACAAAGTTAAATAAAACTCTAAGCGTCGAGACTGCTAGCGGCGAAATAGTCAAAATCTCTGAAGCCCTTGAAAACGGAAAAATTCTCTTAGCTGGTTATATTCTGCCTATTCAACTTTTACCAATGACTTTTGCTGGTTTCGATATTGTACTTGGTATGGATTGGTTATCCAACAACCATGCTCGTATCATTTGCAATAGCAAAACTGTCGAACTTCAAGCCCCCAATAAACGAACCACTCGAATTAAAGGGGACAAAGACGCTGGTCAAGTTAGCATAATTTCCATGATTAGGGCTAACAAATGTTTGAATCAAGGATGCTTAGCATTCATGGCCTAAGTCACTGAAGAATCCAAACCGAAGGAGATAAAGGACGTACCTATAGTCTCTGACTTTTCTGATGTCTTTCCTAACGAACTTTCTGGAATTCCTCCCGAGCGTGAAGTAGAATTTAGGATCGATCTTATCCCCGGTATTGCTCCGATAACCAAAGCTCCGTATCGCTTAGTGCCGAATGAAATGAAAGAATTAAAGAAACAACTTGACGAACTGCGCCTTTTGAAATGTACTAGAATAAGTAATCTATTAACATGCTCCAACCACAATATTCGACATTTATATGTGCCTCAAAGTGCAGGCATAACAGACGATTATAAGGAACAACATAACGATTGTCAAGGGCAATGTCATTCTTTCGAACAGTATGTGGCGTTGCTTGTCTTCTGTACCGAGCATAACCGTTTTTGTCAAAGGAGGTTGTTGCCTGGAAGTCCTTTGGGAAAGACTTGGAGCATGATCCCGCATGGGCCGTGCATCATTAACTCAGAAACTACTTTATACAATTGTGGATCGAGAACGTGATCAGGTATTTCAGCTGAGATGTATTTATCGATGTCCTCTGGATTTTTTAAATTTTACATGAAGGAGCAACCCATAGCAGCAGATGACAGTGAGGCAACCCTCTTTTCTGGAACTCAATAGTGTTAAGATATGTGATGGGAAGACTGATAAGTAATAATTAACGTAAAATCGATTTTGAAATCAGTTAGTGTATCATAATTGGAATTACCTGCAACAATTGGACCAAAAGGTTTGTTTGTCTTAAGAAATTTGAGTAGGGAATTAACTTTCATCTGGAAGACTCTCGCCATGATATATGGCCGGTCCTGAGCTTTTAGAGTAGGGTATTGGGACATATATCTTTCTATTTCTGGCCACTTTACATTACATGTAAAAGTAATGAAGTATTGTGGGTTTTGATGTACTCTAAAAATTGCTAATGCATCTTGGTAGTGCTTATGCATGTACCGTGGCCCACCTGTAAATGACGATGGTAATATTGTGCGTTTGCCAATGTCACGTGCGTCAGTGTCTCCACGTAATACAGCATCATAAATTCCTTGAAAGACTTCAGTTCTAAAAGTCTTTTGATTGGCCCTTATGTAATCCAGTCTACTTTGCTCGATACAAACGTAAGCGTCTACCAAATATTGTTGCAAAAGACGACTGCCTCGTAACAAAAGAGTATATAGTTCTCGACGATCATGAATTTGGTAGCTGTAGAACATACTCATTGTCATATTGCGGACTCTTTCAAGGCCATTAGTAGCAAGGCGCAACTTAGAGGACCAACCGCTCTCACCATAAATAAACAAAAGAGGATATTGTAATGGCATGTAAAGTGGATGTAGCTTGCTTATGCGTTGAGGACCAGTATCTTTACAACGAATGACGATGTCAAAGCCATTAGAGGAAGAATCGTTGTCAGTGACGATAGCTCCAATAGAGCTTTTGGACGGCATGTCATAGCACAATGCATGAACAGATGCTTATAAGCGTACATACAAGTTAGGGGTATCATTCGATTGGATGACATCTCTAGCAGTGCGGAAAAGCTTCACCAACTCGTTACATTCTTCTAATTCTTTGCTAAGGAAAGATACAATGTCTTCAAAAAGTTGACACAGGTGATTGTTTTGGAAAAAATGCAGCCTATTGCAAAGCTCATTATCAGTGTCATACACATACATTTGTAAGAACCGGGGTCTTTCGTTGTCTGCGGGACCCAAAGTACCTAGCCAATGATGGATCTGACCCTCAATTTTGAAGATGTAAGGAGCAGACCCATCATTTATAGATTCAACAACTTTTGCACCAAATGATGTCATAGAAAACATAGAGTTGTATGCACGTATATTAGCCATGAAGTCAGAACGGTTGAAGAGTCTGAAAATTGTTGAGCTATATGTCCTTCGACAGGGTAGTTTGGCACGACCTTCCTTGCAGCATTGGGTATATATAGGCCTTTTTCATTTTTCAGACAATGAAATACAACGTTCTTCATACCAGAAAAATGCATTGCAGTACTCACACACACAACCGCAATCGCCGTTGTCCATGTATAAAGACGACTAGGAGCTAGACGCATGAAACATCGACAAACGGCGTTTATTTTGTCGTGCATACGGAAGATCGTTATTAAACGGTTTTGACAAAGCTTGTTGCCCAGACTTGATCTTTACACAACTTGATCGATTAAGAAAACAAAGATGAAACAGAATTGAATCAACAAGACTTTATTGATAAACTGATAATACAACGTATAACAATTCTGAATGATTTTGAATTTTCCTATTGACCCCTATTTATACACAACTAGAACCAATCCTAATCTGACATGTGTATATGGAAGTTATAAACTTTCCATTTAACACTTCTGGACCCTATACTTACATAAACATTCTAAATACATACTAAACATAGTTTGACTAATTACAACACAACTCCTAAACTTTGTGTTACATGGATTAACCAAATTATAGGCCAACATCTCCCCCTTAATTTGTTAATCCATGTCTTCAATATCTTCAAGTTTAATCTTCTTTATCTCCCATATTTGCCATTAAGAGTGTCGGTTCTTCGTCTTCTTACACCAAATAAGATTCTGCTTGTGCTCTTTTTTTCTTTGGACAATCTTTTGCATAATGTCCAAATTCATGGCAATTGTAACATTCCACTTCTCTCAAATTCCTTTCTGAAGCTGCTTTCATCTATAGAGTACTTGCCTCTTCCATTTCGTGGACTATTTCCTTCGTATTCTTCTTCATCATATTCGTTACGCCAATTTCCTCGTGATAGATTAAACCTTCTTCGCTCACGATTTCCAAATCTTCTTTCACGTCCTAAGTTGTTGTTATGGCGTGAATACAACAACTTATCTTGACCGTCTCCAAGGCTTCCCTTCTTGAGCCTTATCCTTTCTTCATAGGTCTTCAATTTTCCAATAATCTCATCTATCGAGACTTCATTCAAGTCGGTACTCTGCTCTATTGATGCAACGATCTGAATAAACCGATCTGGCACGGATTCTATAAGTTTCCGTACAAGCATAGGTTCATCCAAGGATTTTCCCAATTCACTAGCCTTAGAAGCATATGTGTTAATCCTCTCCATGAAGGCGTCTATCGAATCATCTTTCTTCATTTGCGTCATTTGGAACTCCACCATTAATGACTGTAAACGAGCCTTCTGCACTCGTTCAACACGGACATGCCTTTTCTTCAATGCTTCCCACACTTCCATCGCTCTTTTGCAATTTGCCACTTGCAAAATGACACCCACCGGTATTGCTTGATACAAGTACGCAATCGTTGCTTTGTCCCTCTGGACATCTGGTTGCGTATCACCCGTAGGTTCTATCGATTCCCATAAACCATTCGCCTCAAGGATAATCTTGATTTGAATTGACCAAACCGTGTAGTTTGTTGAATTTAAAATAGGGCATTGATAATGGGTTAACGATCCTACTTGTTTGTGTGTAACCATTGTGTTGGTATTACTCGGTCCTCCCGAATCTGACATACTTTCTACGCGTATAATCTTCACTTTGACTGACTTTTGTACAACCCACAAAAAATCCTTCAGTCACCCTTGATTATTCCTCAATCGATACTTGTTTCCTCTTGAAACTTGTTATACGAAATTGATCAAACCAAACCATCCCTTGCTTATCTCTTTTTTGGTTTGAATTCTTCAACAAAACCTTCTATTTAGTTGGAATATATCAACTTTGATCTTTAACCTCGGTTTCTAATTCGTGCTTAGACACAAATGAAGAACCGTTAACTTATTTAATTAGAACCACAAAGCCTCCCACTTTGTCTTCTACCGGAAGTTTACCACAACCGCAAATCTAATCGCCGAACACCACCGCGTGGCCCGAATCCACTGTCGTCGCCGTTCTAATAATCCGATAACCCTTAGTGACACCGAAATCCACAGTTGTCGCCTTTTTACAATCGGAATACCACCACGTCATCAGAATCCACCGCCGCCGCTGCCTGCACCGTCGGAATACCACCGCCGCTGCTCTCTTTTTCGCCGGAAATCACAACCGACCACCACGCCGCCGGAATCCACCGTCGTCGCTGCCCTACACCACCGGAATCCACCGCCGATGCCTTTTTTCAATCCTACTGTCGGAACGACAACACCTGCCATTCAAATTTTGCCGAAAAATCGAGTCTGCCGGAAAAACGTGATGTCGGAATCTTGGCCGGAAAAACGAGATGCGCCGGAACCTGCTGCTGTCACGTTTTCTTATTTTTCGGAACTTCCAGATATCACCGGAGGCCACTAATGATAACCTGAATTTGTTCAATTTCACCTAAAAGAACCAGCCGGTAAAACGGGTTGCCGAATCTTCTCCGGAACCTGCTACTATCGCCAGAAAACTACTTCTGCGTTTTTTTTCTGGCCGGAATTTTTTTATCACGGATTCGACCACCTTGATCCTTTATTGTTCAACCTAACAATCAATTCGTGAAACCTGATGCTCTGATACCAATGGTTGCCCAGACTTGATCTTTACACAACTTGATCGATTAAGAAAACAAAGATGAAACAGAATTGAATCAACAAGAGTTTATTGATAAACTGATAATACAACTAGAACCAATCCTAATCTGACATGTGTATATGGAAGTTATAAACTTTCTATTTAACACTTCTGGACCCAATACTTACATAAACATTCTAAATACATACTAAACATAGTTTGACTAATTACAACACGGCCCCTAAACTTTGTGTTACATGGAATAACCAAATTATAGGCCAACAAAGTTGACAGACCCACTGATTTATGTCTACATTTACGCGAGCTAGATATTGGATAGTTAATTTAAGGCCATTATAGTAATATTAAAAGAAACAGTAACAAATATAAGCAAAAGTAAAAGGAAAACCAAGGTTACTGAATCAAGGATCTTAGGGAATTAAAATATGTGCAAAAGCAAGAAGCAACACATGTTGTTAGATTCAATTTATAGCATATTTGTTGATGTCATTATATTAGCCATAGTAAGGACACTAAAAGTAACAAACCTTAGAAAGCTTAACCAGACGGTAGCCGCGCGAAATAAGCCTGTTAAAAAAAGCTAACATAGAATCAGGCATCATGCAACAAACAAAAGGAGAACATCATATAATATGAAAGGAGAACGTCTGATATTTGGTTTTTGGAAAAAAATAACAAATAACTAAAAAAGAAAAGTGGTAACATATATCTACTTCTACAAAAATGCAGGTTCAAGTTTCCAACTACACATCTATCCTTATCCTTGTGACATTTTTACTTTCAAACAACTTTCAAGTTTGACAAAAAGTTGCACGTAATAAGTAAACAAAAGTAAAAAATATAAACAGTTGAGTAAATACTCATGTAGGCTGATGCATCTGGTCCATAGATATTATTATTAGCCAAGTCTAATTAGTAAGCTATAATTCTTTGATCAAAACATATATTATAAAGCAGAAATTCAGCATTAAACAACATGAAAAAATAGCTGACATTTAATCAAACACATGGTGTGCACCCCAAACATACAGTATCTTAAAGGCCTATTTCAACAATCTAAAGGTAAGGAAATAACAAAGAACATGAAAGGCAATTGCAAAACAATAATGAATGCAAGGGAAAAACATATCGGTGAAGAATATGATACCGTCAACCAACGTAAATAAGATCGCAGGTGAAGTAAGTTAGAGAGCTGGCAAAGGAAGAATTCAACTGATGATAAGAAGCAAAATAGCTGAAATATCGATGTTCAGTGTGACAACACCACGTGTTCATTAACAATCTTGATGTTAATTTTATAGCACCAAGTGTTCATAATTTTAACCATAGAAAGAGATGGATAACTTTAGAAAGAGATAAATGGCACACGTGTTACCAAAAGGAGCAGTATGCATTTAGTATTTACAATTTAATATATACAAATAATAAGTTAACTGTCATATTGGAAATACCTTTAATTTGTACACTTGTAAGAGCCTTATTGGTATATTTTATGAATATTGTCGAATTGTATCTAAACGGTAAGTTAGTAAATAAATTGGTATTTGTTATGAATAGTGTCGAATTGTGTCTAAACGGTAAGTTAGTAAATAATATATATATAATGGTCTACTCGCATTGGGTTGGTGTAAGAACATGTATCATGCGTTTATACTCTATAGTATTACTAGGTTATTGACCCGTGGGCGCCAAGGGTGGAAAATATAAATTTTATAACATGAACCGGTAATATTAAAGTGGAAAACATAATTTCATACATACATGTCGAGACGATAAAGATAATATACAATTGTTAATAACATCGGTAACAAAATAAAAACTTTATTACACATAACTTTCAAAGGAAAATAAACTGCATTTTACAATGATTCTATAGATTAAAAATAACAATTTCATATATTACTAAATAGTTCCTTATAAACAACATTTGTAGTTTTATTTGTCATTTTTCCTTCCTTGTCTAATATAAGCATTTTAACACCGTCTCTACTCTTAACTCGTGATAAAGCAACATATAGTTGACCATAGCGTAAACACCGGTGCTCGTAGGTATATGCCAACTCTTGCTAGTGATTGGCCTTGACTTTTGTTAATGGTCATTGCAAAACAAAACGCAACAGGAAACTGTCTTCGTTTTAATTTGAATGGCAGTTTCTATTCTGAAGGAGTTAGACGACTACGAGTTATATAAGTAAGAAACCCAATATTAGTACCTGAAATTACCTTTACTTCGATAAAACGCCTCCCCAAATTAATAACTTGTAATCTGGTCCCATTGCATAAACCGTTATTCTAATCAATATTCCTTAGTAACATTATTGGCACACCAACTTTTAGAACCAATCTATGATTAGGTATACCAGAAATCTTTAAACCATTTAGAAAATCCGGTGAGTGTAATGCTGCATCGAAACCAGGACCAACACTTTCAGAGTTGTCTAAACTATTAGAACTAAGATATTCAACATCTTCTCCAGGAAACATAGACCAAAATCTGTCATTAATTTCTTCGACAATCTCATTTAAAGGTGCAAGTATGGCCCTTTCTTGGAAATATGAAATATCATTACATTTTTCCAATAATGCTGGATAAACAAAATCAATCAAATCAGAAAGAGGATCGGAAGAATCACGAATCAAAAGATCATTCGGTATCTCTATAATGGCGTTACCGTCATTGTCACTACCAAGTTTTCCTTCACCGAGCGCCAACAACCATTCAACAAATATAATGGTGTCTTCCAAATTTGATGATTGACATCCGACAATTAACCTCATATTTTTTATTAACCTAAGAACCTTGCATTTGGTCCAAATGTGGGATGAATTAAGTGAAGCAATAACAATGTCACTACGTGACCCATTTTGTACCACGGGTAGGATTTGTCAAAAATCACCACCAAAAACAATCACTTTACCACCAAATGGATGTTGACAGTTGCTACGGTTACCATCTTTTAAAACATATTTTAAAGTCATATCCAATGCTTCAAAGGCATGTTTATGTATCATAGGAGCCTCGTCGTAGATAATGAGATCAGTTTTGTTGATTAAGTTGCAAATATCTTGATTTCGTTTTATTGAACATGTAGAATCATCAGTTAGATTTATAGGAATTAAAAATCTAGAGTGAGCGGTTCTACCTCCCTCAAGTAACAAAGATGTTATACCGCTGGAGGCAACTTTTAAAACGATTTTACGTTTTGATCTTATGAAAGCCGATAATGTCTTCCATAAAAAGGTTTTTCCTGTCCCTCCATAACCGTACACAAAAAAATACCACCCCTCTTTTGATCAACTGCTTCCATTATTTTATTATACACATCTTGTTGCTCATCCGTTAATGAAATAAAAAGACGTTCAAACTCACCTGTAATGACTTCTGTATCATACGCTAGCTCCTCATTCATAAAACAATTTGTTGACGCCAAAATACTATCATCATCAGGGAAAGACATTGTAGGAAAACAACGAAGAGTACAATTATTTCGAAGAAGGAAGTTCTTAATTTCAAGTAACACAAGGTTCTTTAGTTGTGTCTCTGAAAGCACCAAATCTGTAACGATAGATAAAAAAATTTAAACTCGGTATTTAACTCAACATTTTTATGAAGGTGTGAAAGAAGTTCAAAAAATAACAAATTCAAAATATTTTGTACCTGGATTTTTCTGGTCATTTTGTTGTTTGTAAAGAATGCCATCAATCAAATAATGCCGACACTTTTCCCATACGTCATCCGGTCTAGATAAACTGTATGTGATTAACATTGTAGCAAATAAACTACGTAAATAATAACCACTTGTAGTTTGACTTGCTTCTTCAATAGCTTCTATATACTCGTTGTCATCGTCTAGAAGCCCTCTTTTATAACACGCATCCCTATAAGTAGCACACACTTCACCATCAACAGTACGAATATCTTCAAAACACATAGGGCCTTTAACCTTGTTCAACAAAATTCTTAGATAGTATGTTTCATTGAAAGCTGGAGGGAAATGATGAACACGACCAATTGAGAAACCTCGTTTACTTAGGTCCCAAACCCTTTCAACAGGTTTCCAAACAAATTTTGTTGGAAACTCAACGTAGGTTAGCGTTCGAGCAAGACCATATTGCTGATTACATTCCATCCAAGCAATGAATTTTGAAGAACCAACACTCGGCTTGTTTAAAACGTCTTCCACATCGTCATCATCTGCGAAAACAACTTTTTGTTGTCCAGGTAAATGAAACGGAAGCCGAGTAACAGAAGGTACTCTGTAATGGACGTCAAAAGCAAATATTCTAAGGAAAATTCATTTGTCAATTTTTCTGTGTGTTTTCCAAGGTGTTTCTCTCTAAAAGTGGCGATTTTTTCCCTTCTCTAAACCTCTTCCTAGCCGGCTCCAATCTTCTATCTGATTGGAAATCGATCAATCATTGATTATTCATTACATCAATCACTCAATCCCTTGCGGATTGACGTCAATCTATTCTGGTTTCAGAATCGTTACCCTAGTTTGTTTCGGCAATCTGGGTGCTAGACAACCGACTAAGTTAAGGGTGCCATGCTCATCGGTGATCATTACCTTGTGGTTTTGATGTTTCGATCAATTATAGTGGTGATTGATTGATCCTGTTATTACTTATGCAGGATGTCAATCAGCCTAGATTCGTTTATGGTTGTTACACTAATAGCTTATTAGTGCTAGGTAACCGATAATCATGAGGGTTTAGAGAAGCAGAAATCAATACTTGAGGATGATCACTTTGGATCTCGTCTATGGTAATGCCCTCCAGCAGCCGACCTATGGTCCCCTAGTCGGAGTTGGGAGTGGGATTGGGTAGCCGGCCTGGAAGATCCCTTTCAGGTTTTGGGATTCAGACATAAAGGTTGTGGATGTTTATTCCTTCCGGCTTCACAGAACTAAAGATTCTTATGGATTGGAAGTCGTGTCTCTATGTTCTTGGTATGCTTCTAACCCTATTGCATGTTTGTTCCTGGTTATTGTCTTGCTTCTTTTTTTGGGTGGTTGGAACTGGAGGCATCACGCATGTGTGGGTCAAATCAGGTATTGGTGTATCAATACTAGGTTGTTCTAGCTCGTGGTTTGTATTGGTGAAGTGTTAGACATTGTTCCTGGCAGAGCTTGATTGCTTTGGGTGGTTGTTTGCATATTAGTATGATTATGCTGGAAATGTGCTTTATGGTGTGATCATCATTTGTCCTGTTTAACTAGATTGAAGGTTATTAATATTTTGATCTAATTCCTTCATGGTTCGGCATTCAGCCATTGGGGGTTGTCCTATGTTATCCTGGATGTTTTTTGATGTTCTTATTGTGGATTCTCGGGGTTTATGTTCTTGGTGGGTGTCTTTGGTCTTTGTTTGGATTATTGTACTTCATGTTCATGCTCTTGATCTTCCTGGTGATTTATGCTTCACGGGGTGGTGAATGCACTTGGATCTTGCT
Organism: Bidens hawaiensis; assembly: GCF_021521415.1. Taxonomy (NCBI): domain Eukaryota; kingdom Viridiplantae; phylum Streptophyta; class Magnoliopsida; order Asterales; family Asteraceae; genus Bidens; species Bidens hawaiensis. The sequence goes on along the minus strand of NW_027496912.1, from coordinate 44,384 downwards.
AGAATACTTTTGATGTTTGCTGGATAATATGGATCAAGGGGTTGGTGATTATGATTTGCTTTGATTTAAAATTTGTCTCAAATTTGGAGGTTTGATCTTTCATGGATTCATGGATCCATGCTGATCCTGTTTATGGATCCGGGTTGGGTTTTGGATCTGGTATGCTGGATTAGTTTGTTTAACCTTATCCCTAGGTTTGTGCAATTACCATTTGGTTAGGCGTTTATTTTGGGATAAGATGAAGATTTGATTGGGTTTGTTTGGAATGGATTTGCTTACTGAATTTGAGTTGGATGGTGATGGGCTTTGCCATTCAACTTAATTCGTATTATGTTGGGCTTATGTATGGTACATGGTTTGGCTTTGGCATCCATTATGGGCTACATCTTTGGCACGGGATTGGTTTTTTGTTGGGCCCATGGCTAGCAAGATGTCGACCCACTGAATTTGGGCTAAAGGATAAATCGTTTGGGCTAGTGGGGCGTGATCCCGTGTAAGGCTCGGTAGTCCATCATGCAATGGTATGTGTTATGTAACAACAAAGGATTTGATTGGAAGAAGCTTGGATTCAAGCTAGCATGAAGATTGGCTTGTAAAAGAAGACAATAAGTTCATCTTTGTTAGCTTATGTTAGTTTGAATTGTTGAGTATGCAACAAGTTGTATGCCTTCGGGCTAAGTAGTATGTTTCTTTTGTGGTCTAACCCCTCCATGGTAAATGTCCAGGAGGGGGGAGATGCACTCGTTTGTATTTTTTATTTATTTCAATAAATTTTACCAAGGGCAATGCCCTATTACCAAAAAAAAAAAAAAAGCAAAAATTCTCCATGCAGCCTCACATGCAGAGAGATATCTGCAATCATAAAATGCCTTAACTTCGTCTACCACTTCTCCTTGATTGTCAGTATTGTCTTGTACAAGTGATATAATAGCACGATCTGGGCCTTTATTAATGTACTTAAACAAATACTTAATCGAACCCTCTTGATTACACCATTCAACATTGATATGGGCCTGATATTTTTTAACAATCTGTTGTTATATGGAACAACATGTCTGTTGTCTAAATTCACCGCAGGCTTGACAACAACATTACCCAAATCTATTTTTCGGTAACCAGGAAACCCATTCGAATCAATTGACGTCTCGTTCTGAAATTTCTTTGGGAATTTTTTAGAACACGAGTTATCGACCATGCACGAGAATTTAGGATTAGCAACACCACAAGGACCATGCATCATGTGGTCGATTACAAGAGAATACAACTCTGGATCTTCATTCAGATCTGGAATTTCTGCTGAAATAAATTTGTTTATATTCTCAAGATTATGAATTTTGTGCTCGGAATGCAAAAACAGGCAAATATGTGCATGTGGCAATCCGCGTTTCTGAAATTCAATTGTATAAACAACTGCAAATAACAAATAGTAGTGGATTAGATAACTTATTGAATACCAATATTATATATGTTAACAATATAAGTCATAGTAACATAATTTTCAAAAAATAATTATCATCAAAAAATAAAAAGAAACCATTACTTGCTTGCAACTTTCCAAACAAAGCCCTATCCTTCAGGTCTTTCATTAACGAATCAAGCTTCATCTTGAATAACCTACACAATATATCTGGCATGTCTTCAGATTTGCGAATTTTGTTTAGTAAAAATCGCTTGATTTCGGCCAGTTTGGTTATCCAGTTTCAGGCCAGATAACCAACCATCTACATATAGTCATTGCATCGAGATAATTCTGCATCATATGTCGAGCACCTCCGGTAAATGATGATGGTAAAATGATACGTTGTCCGGCGGTAGAAACATCGGAGGTTCATGTCACACCCCCAACTTAGGCCTAGGAGTGTGATCGACAGTTGGTACCATAATTGTAAATAAATCAGAGTTGCATTAATTTAGCGGAAGACTTATAAACTTCAAGGATCAAAATATAACATTTACATGTATTCAAAAAACGGGATTTATAAAATACCAGTTTAAGTTGTTACAAAAGTATTACTTGTTTTATAATTTACAAACCACCATTTAATATGTTAAGTTTACAAAATAAATCCGAGACATCAGATATTCAAAGCACTTCGTCACTCCAAGTGCTAACTTTGTTTACCTGCAAAATGTAAATAAAATACGTCAGCAACAAATGCTGGTGAACACGCTGATGCAAAATAATTTCTTTTACTTTATTACCCCTTGAGACTACGCCTGTCTCGGCCCAACGTGGCTTAGGAATAACAAAGTTAAATCAACACATTTATAAATTCGAGTCTCTACTCTAGGTCACCTCAGCAAACACCGCAGCGTTCGACTTAGTTAAGTACCCGTAAATATACGCATAAGGTCGTACTCCCTGAAGGAGAGCGTCCTACGACCAAGGGTGGTGCGGTGTGCCCACCGCGTAGTACCACCTATGTAAGGATTCAGACACACGTATACCACAGCCTGAGGGCTAGGTTTATACTCTTATTTATAACGGTTTTAAGAACACATAGTTCCTTGTAAACAATTTTCATATAACACATTTGACTCGTTTGAAAACAAGTTTATAAAAGTTTGGGGGCGTATTCACCTTGTCGCTTTGGGATCGGCTTCACTCACCGTCCGAGGGTCTTTCCCTTTTTATCTCGTACCTATAGTACGAGAATAAGTATTTGTTAGTAGGATATACAATCCGGCTTAAGACCTTTAGTCTTGTTCTATACTTCGATGAACCTTTAGTTCATATATCTCATTTACTTGAAAACCTTTAGTTTAAAAGTAATTTATAAACCTTTAGTTTATATAAAAACCCGACGTTTCTTCTTCTCTAAGAAACGTATTCTTTTTCTTTTATTATTTAAGAATACTCATTATTGCTTAAATAATGATTCCATAACAAAGAATATACGTATATACTTACACACATATATACATATTCACAATTCATCCTTTTTACCATTCATTCTTTCATTCCTTTATTTGTTATGTTTATATCTCTTTTTATCGAGGTATCGAGAATAACCTCGACTTAAGGCTTAAGCCTTGAATATAATATTATATTATATTGATTCGTCGTTACGCCTAACCTTATTGACGTATTGGAAACCCTAGGAAATCGAGCAACACTCCAACGCCGCTTCATTTTTCGATCAACTCTTTCCTCAATACGCAATTCAATGAACGCCAATCTTCAACACTTATTGATACGCTTCTCGAGACTCATCGCCATAACAAACGCCTTCTTGGTATGTGGGTGGAGGGTGGCACAAACTTCAAGGAAATGTTGGTACACAAACGAGAGATCGGGGCACGCTTATCGAGGAAACAAGGCACGAACTTCGAGGTATGATAATATAGCTAGAGAGATGTTAGAGAGAGAAAGGAAAGCTGAATTTGGTGTGCCTTGAATGAGATCCCGGACCTGCTATTTGTAGACAAAAATTTGGATCCCATCGCGGTACGTGATGGGCTCCTGGGCACCCGTCGCGTACCGCGACGTAGCCCTGCCCAGTCACATAGTAGGTCTGCCACGTGGCGACACGTGGCAGCAGGTGGTGCCACCGTGTGCCACGTGGCACACGTGTCAGACCACGTCATCGCGATATGCGATGACGTTGGTTCAACAGCGATCGTGTATCGCTGTTGACCCTTTCCAGAAGCTTTGACCAGGCCTCATCGCGATACGCGATGGGCTTGTCTTTTGTCCCATCGCGTATCGCGAGAGGACAAAAATCAGAATTTTCACTTTAAACCCTAAGGTTTGGAATTTGGCATTTTCAGTCCCTTAACTTTGGAAAGTTGACATTTTGAACTCGAAATTTTCACGATGTTACAGTTCCAGCCGAATGTATGTTTCTTAAGTTCTCATAAGTTTCAGACCTAAGATTTTTTTGTTGTGTGCGGACATAATGCAACCTTTGAGTCTCTATCATTGTATAGGCATCTACAAACAATTGCTGAGTTAGTCTTCCGCCGTATAAAATCAACGAAAAACCATGTGGCCTATCTTGAAACCTGTATGAAAAGGATTCACACATTGGCACTTCTTGCGTTTGCGCTTTGTCGACCCTCGAAGTTCACGATGCGCTATGTCAATTCTATAACCATCATCACCATATGGAAAAAATATAGGGTACTGAAGAGGAACATAACAAGGGTGCACTTCACTGATACGTTGTAAAGCTCCACTTTGAGTTGTAACAATTATATATCGTTTATCAATTGCTTCACCAATATCTCCAACGATTAACGTTGTCACTTCAGATGTTGTTGGCAAGTTGTAAGTCCTTGCATTTGTCTGTCGTGTTCCAATTATTCTAAACTTTAAATACACATTTGGATTTTGTTGAAAACAATCCCTTGCCATCCGATAACTTTTAACCAATGGATTTTTAGAATCCAACATTACTTTAAGATAATGAATTATCTGGTTATCTAATACTTCAGAATTTGATTTCGTGTCCCTGAGTAACAAAAAAACAGGAGTTAACATACAGATATGTACAGAAACTTAAATTCATTTAGCAAGGTATAAAATATTTAGATTTCAATATTTAAAAAAAGAGAATAATTACTGAAAAATGGATCGTCTATTTGATATTCTGTTCTCCGTATCGTAAATGTATAGTTGATAGAAACGTGGGTTCTCACCAGACATAGGAAGAAGACTTCCCAAGGAATGATAATTCTCTCCACCAAGTCTGAAACTGTATGGCGCATTTCCTTTGTTAACTGAATTATCTACCTTCCCACCAAGAGACGTAAACGAAAACATGGAATTATATCGCCTAATGTTTTTCAAAAAAAACTTGCTCCTACTATCATGACCAAGGAACAGATTTACGTAACTCAATGGTACTGACTTCATCTCAGGAAGTTGTGCGCACCCATAACTACAAAAAAGTGTGTAAGTTGTAATCCCATTGTTTGTTTTTCCTCTTTTTCTCTCGGCTTCCCATAATAATGCATTGCACATTCCACACATGAAGTTTTGATCACCATGATCTAAATACGCTGTTAAAAAATGAAGAATAATTAAAAAACAAAATAAAAGTTATAGGTAAATTGACTAAAAAACATGTACTTAACAACACACCAACAATCATATACATTATTATTTTGATGCAGACCTATAGATATCCCTTTGTAAACGTTGACATGATCGTCTAGTGCGTCAGATGAATTAAATTCATCTAAGTTTGCCATACGTATGGGTTCATTTATATGAACATTTCTGTGAGATGTACGATGCGTTGATGATGATCCAACATTGAATGTATTAAAAGTGGCCGAACATCCAGGGGTTGATAAATTTTAAGAAGAGCTAAAATTTTGCCTTGTAATAGTAGACAATGGCGTCAACTGATAAGTGGATGAGACATTGACACCTACAAAAGAAAAGTAGGTTAATTTTATAAAAAGAAATAAAACCTTGAAGAGTATTATAAACCAATATTTTTACTACAATACCAATTCAGTTGTATTACCTGAATATATTATTCCTTGTCGTTGATTTGTATTTTGAGGAGTACCGGTCTTTTGTCTTTCGTCTAAGAACATCATCTCAAACCTTTGGTTATTCGATAACGGACCTTGTAATGTGCGGGTAAAACAAACTACAAAATTATTAAATAATTATAACTTAACTGTAAATCTAATCATTTAATTACAAAAGGAGAAAATTACTAACAATGTGGATGTACATTAAATAAGTAAAACTTTACTGACCTAAACTACTTTGCCTAGTGGCGTTAAATGTGGATAACGATGCCGATGCTTGAAATTCTTGCCCAATTTGTGAAGTATTCGCATTAGTTAATGGTATCATCTTATTTAATCTCCTAACATCGGTAGCTGCCAAAATAAATAAATTACAAAAACTATTTGTCTATGTATAACTTAAAATGTAAATTACGTTAATAGATGGGTATTAATTTTGTAAAAATATATGTTGTTTTTGACATACCGTTGCCTTTAACATGTGTGCAAACAACATACACGGAAATTGTGTCACGTTTTCAAGTATACAAAAAGATAGACGACATGGTTAAATGCTAGTGGTGAATAAAATTAATCATTAATCACTACTTAAGCAGATTGTTTTTAACAATCTAAATCTGAAACTAATATATTCTATTACTATAATCAAAAAAGATAGTTACCATTTGATGTAGAACCTATATTTGGGTTGTTTCTTTTATTTCTTCTTTGGTCCATAACCATCTTTCTATGTCTTCGATTCTCAACGGCATTTGCTTCTTTGGTATGTATGGTGACAACTGTTGATTTTTTAAAATAGAACAAATATTAAATAAATATTTTTTTATAAGATATCAAATCAAGTATGTATAGAAGTACTATATGCAAATGAGTAAATGATTAGAAATAAGTAACCTGTTTAATTGAGTTAGTACATATGGAAGCTTCTTGAGTACTTGGATTCTGATTCTCTTTTTCAAAGTGTGATTGATTAACATCAGTTAATGTGATTGGACAGCAAACTATAAATCGTTATTTGTTAGTACATAAATGTAACCCTAGAATAAAATAAAATAAACTATACATGCTTAAAGAACTGCATTATTGTGTATATAAAAGTAAGGTATATTTTCTAACATATTTACAACAATGATTATGTAATATGTTAAAATGAACAAAAATCCATTTGCTTATATATAAACATCACTAAACAAATGGGCTAAATATATATGTAATTAATTGTTAAAACAGACTTCGTAAAATAAGTCATTTATAAAACACATGTTTTAGTTTAAAACATAGATAAATTTAAAAAGGTTAAAAAAAAGTTTATATATAAACTGAGAGGTTTTCCAAAAAAATGTGGTAAACGAAATTCTTTTGGTGTGACTCTTAAATTAAGTATATTAATAAAACAAATGTTATTAATTATGTATGGTTAGTTTGTATCTATCACAATCAAAAATATTCTTTCAATCTAATAAATTATCAAATTAATATAAATATATGAAACCATATTAACGCCAAAAAAATTAAAACATTACCGTTTGATATGATACTCAATGGTTCTCTTAACGATGAAACTACACGTATTTAAAATATACAAATTAATGTAACATTTATAGGTAAACAAAATATATATAAAATAACTAACCGTTTGAATGATTTTTCTTATTGGAAGAGGGTGAATCTTTAATACTACATTTCTTGGATCTTGAAGACATCTAAAATATAAAAAAAAACATACGGTTATCATATGAAATTAAAAAAAACAACAAAAAAAAACAAAACGTAATTATCATGCCGTATGGTTATATTTATTTAACAAACATTGCATTTTACAACATAAACGTTCATACCATTGTCAACTACAATTGTATAATACTAGTAAACTTTTCACGCAATGGAAGTCATTAACAATCTTCAATATAAACCTTCATAAACAATAATGAACTATTATTAACGTATTGGGTGTTATAATATATATATACTTTCAAAGGCAAATCATGAAATTAACTGAATATATAGTATTTACCTATGAAACTTTATGTGTTATGGTAAACATATGTTAAGGGAAGACCAAGCTATAAATTTGGCATAAATTATGTTTCTCCTAACAGACATTATAAGTTAACAACTTTATGTGTAATATTGTGTTAGGATATATAGATAATATTTGAACTTTTATACGTGATTCTAAAAATATAATAACATAAGCCTCCAATTTAGCCTTATTTAGAGGGATAGTTGTTATTAATTTTGACCACCATGTAAATATTAAATCATTTTAAGTCACTTAAGAAATAATAACCTGTTTATTGAATTTGTAATATAAAAGTATAAGAAAATATTTAAACCGTAAAAAGTATTCATATTTATAATGAATAAGTTTAAATTCTCAATAGCTCAATTAAAGAAGATTAACCAATGAGTCCTTTTTAAAAATATATACATGCATACGAATCAAATACTTCATCATTCAGTATCTAATGTAAAACCAATAATATCTTAAAAAATCATGAAAAATATTTAAGCAATCTAAAATACGCTCCATTGTTATAAAGTTAATTTTTATTAGCAGTTATATTTACTTACTATTTGAATTTGGATTAGTGAAAAAATGTAAAATATAATATTATATAATTAGAAATCAGAAAATAGGGTTAATAATTATTATTAGTATACTCTAATAGATAGCTATCATTATTATAAATCATTGGAAACATAAAACCGTCATTTAATTTATTTGGTTAAAAAATTGCCTTATTATTGTTCATCTTTGCATTCGAACGGTTTGTTCATCTCTCCAAATATTTTAACATCGATTTTCATAATGTCTACCATTGTTGGTTGGAAATACTGTGCGTATTTGAGAAAATACCAATTTCTATTGAGTGATTTAACCACAGTACAAAGAGACAATATCGAGTCGGTTATGTTATTCAACCATCTGTGGAAACATCAAATACATAAAATTGAACTTCGGAAGGAGATACCATGTGAAGTAGGAAATCAATCTGATTACTGTGTTACGTGACTTTCTTGAAGAGCATAACCAGCTGGTTGTTCCATATGTACATGTCAGGGAATGGTTTTACTACCCGACCCAAATCACTTTTGGAATCTAATGATTTGATTATGCTTAGAGAGCTGGATGTGTTGAAGCTTGCGAACATCCGAAAAGATATTGCACACATGGAATTAGAAAACGAACTGACTAAGAAGGTGAAATGGTTATCGGAATGTGATAACTATGAAAGCGATTTTGATTATGTGGTCGATTATTTCAATTGTGATGATGAACAGTCAGGTAACACACTTTAACAGTGTTTTAGAATTTGTTTATTATACTCATTTTATTATTTAGTTTATTGCTGATGATACTAAGTTTGATGAACTAGTTTAAAAAAATATTAGGATGTTTGATGATATACTAAATGGTGTATCATATTGGAATGCTGTTGTTTTTTTATTTTTTTTATAGTTACAGGTGATGAAGCAATTTAAGTATGTTCTGTTGTTTAAGTTTGAAGAAGTGGATGGCTCCGGATATGAAAGACGATGTTTATGTGTTTTGTGGAAGGTTTTTGGTGGTTGGGAATAGACTAAGATATTATAAATTTTAAACTATAATATGTAGACAATGACCATGTTTAACATTTTGATCCAAATATCTGGGAATTTGGATGTGTTTTGATTTAATAGGTACAATCTGTTATGATATTTGCTTTAATAGTTGTGTAACACGGTTTTATATCCTACCAAACAGTATATTATAGTAAAAAAACACATTTTACAAATTGTATGGTAACAATTAATATAATATTAATAATTCTGGTAGTACGTAAACGAAATTGCAGATTCATACATTAAACTTTAAACTATATATATATATATATATATATATATATATATATATATATATATATATCGTTTCATTAACCGGGAATACGAGGTTGAGGTAGTTTATATTATGAGTAGAGTAAAAAATAAAATACCATAAATAAATGTGCCTCTAGTTAACAATCCAGTACTAAAACAAAACATGAAATAAAAATTAGAAACGAACATTATTATTCATCATCGCCATAATTGTATAAAGGAATGGTTGTCTTCGGTATCACAATCTTCAAGAGGATATACCCTGTCATGTACAAAATAAAAATGTAGTGTTTTAGGGATCTAAGATATTGATGTGTAGCATGTGTTTGTAATAAAAATTATAAATACCAAAACACTAACCATTCGAATATTATCAAAACAGATTGTACGTGGTCATGTTTCTCAATTTATCTGACGTTGTGTGATGGCAATGCTTGTTGAAAATGTGAAGGATGCTTTACCATACACAGGATCAACACCAAAATCGATGCGCTCAATACGGTCAACGCTAAACACATGAAATACTAATTCATTGTAATGTTTGGTGTCAAGCACTATGTAATCATCGGTTCTTAACTTAACATGATGAGCAACCTTAGACCATCCAGTGGTAAATCCATGTTTATTAGTATTGGGTATAACTGTTAAAAGGACATCAATTGACATTCCATCAACAGTACTTATAACCCATTTGTAATCGTGGTTTAAGGTATGATATGTCTTTAATTGATCCTCCCTCAATGCCTACAATATTTTTATGGAAAAATAATAAATTGAATAATACAAAATAAATAATGATTTAATAATATAATATAAATATACCATTTATTAAAAATGATACTAACCAGATAGTTTAAAGTCGGGTCGATAACAAATGAGTCATAAACCCATAAATCCATACGTGGTTTTTGATGGATGGATATAAAGTTTCATTGATTTTGTTCCATTGGTATAAATGCCAAATAGTCACCAAATTGAGAGCATGATTCCTTGATTAATAGATCCCAACTGGATATGAATATATAATAACCTTCAACTAATTGAACTTCAAGAACCCATTCGTCCCATAGGCGTTCAATAAGAACACGATGAACAACAAATGTATGTGGAAATATTTGGACACATGCGTGATTGGGTAACGCCTATTAGTTAAAAGAAATCAAACCAGAATTAATCGGTTATTGAAAAAATATTAATGTTGTAAATATTGTAACATTATAACTATATATCATCAAAGATGTTTCGATTACCGTTACTTCTAAAGAAGAATCATAACATACATAAAACACAGGATAATCCATCTAGAAAAAATTTAAAATGTTACATGTAAAACGAATAACAGTACAAATTAGAAAATCATTGTGAATACATTCAAAAAGCGAATGTGTATTAATTAAAATAAAATTTAAAATGTTACATCTTAATTTTATTTGAAAATAGTGAAAAACGATATCTCATTCTCAAAACCTATAGGATTGAATAACAATCATATAGTTATTTAACATACTGGTTAACAAAAAAAATAGTAATAACAAAGACAGAAATTGTACCTTGTAACAAATCAAGACTACACTTTTAAAACTGTCACGGTATAATAATAATTTATAGACCTCAACATATTATTGCTTTAATGTGATTTAAAGTATAAAAGGAGAATATGAGTAATTATGCCACTATACAAGTCCGGAATATAATCACAACTGAATACTCTTTGGGCTAATTTATAGGATTGGTTGTTTGTTTCTACAAGTGCATAATAGTAAAAGTCTGAATTCAAGAGAATTGATCTACAAGTTTTTGTTTTGTATTATAAACTAAAATTTTGTATTATTTCTCCAAAATATGTGGTCTATCATAAATTTGTAAACATTAATGCTAACAGATTAAAAATGGCATATGTATTAAAGGTATCCACAAATAAATCGGTAGTAAGAAATATATAAACATATATGTTTTCAATTATGAACGTCAAGGAGATAATTAGTATAATTGTATAGTAAAAAATAAATATACATTACACAATAATTAAAATATTTACTTTGTAGGCCTAAGAAGTGGTGTGAAGGTTGAAAAAACACCAAAAAATTGGAACTAATAACATGTGATATACTGAAGTTAATGTAAGTAACATATAAAGTTGAATAGTAGGAATACAAATAATTAAATACATGAATGGTACAAAATATAATGATTCATTAAAATATGTATTACAACTTTTTATTAAACCATTTGATTTTCCAGTTAAACTTAAACACCATTTGAGTTAAAACAAAAAGTAAATAAAAAATAAGATAAAGTTAAATACAATAAACACACGTAATTAAATTGTAATTTGACCATCAAAGCTTAATATCCAAATATTAAATATACAACCAAAGGTAAACATGTTATGTCTTAGTCATTACATTAACATCACAATGGATAACCAAATTGAAAAATAGACAAAAGTTAAAGGCTTCAACCTGCAAAAAACACTTGATATAGGATTCTAACCGGAACTGTTAGGATGGATCATTGAATTTCATAAAGTATCAACGAACGCGTGTTTCGGTGGTACTCGAAAACACAACGCCTCCCTTTCGGAATACGATTATCAATCCTGAATTGTTCCCAATCATGAACCCAGAAGCAGTCTTTAAGACCATTTTTTTCGATGCGTATCTCGGTTATAACATCTGATCCAGCTGGATTGATTAGAATCATATCCATTTCAATATCCAATCCGTTCTCACGTCAACGAGCAAACGCTAACAATACAAATTTGGGACGTCTCAAAAACATTTCATATTAACAAAATATAAGGTGGAAAAAAACATGTATAATAAGTAAATGTGTTGCAAACCAATATAACTTACCAATCTCTTGCTAACTACAACATCTAGAAAGTTGTTTGCTTCATAATCAAATTCGTCATCAGAAATGTCTTCAAATATCTCATCAATAATCTCCAACTCCTCGTCAGCCACTAAAGGGTAAATGAAATGCAAAATTACAAACACACGTTTCAAAACTTCTATTTAAAAATTTTAAACAACAAAGGTTAGAATATCAAACCGTCGATAAGGTCTTCAGATTGGCTATCTTCATCACTATCATCTTCAAAAGGAAAGGGGAAAATACCAATTTCTGGATTCACATGAGGACCATAATACACCATAAAAGGATTAAAGTCAATGCGTTCAATGCCATTGAAGTCAAACACATACATTATGTAGGTCGTATCACGAATATGTTGGAAGACAGCATGGTCACCAACCATAAGATTAACATAAAATGAAGCTTCCTCCCACACACCAGCAAGACTAAATGTTGAAGAACCCGTGTTCACATTACGAATCGGTAAATCCCATGACGGACCACCAACGACATAAATATGAAGATTTTTGACATCAGCCGTGTTTCCAAAGTAGCAAGAAACATGATCGTCCCTCAATGGCTAATAAATGTTGAAAATAATAATAACAAAAATATTAATATATCAAAGTAACACGTACTAAATTGTAAACATATTAACAACTATGAAACTTTTAAGTGAAAACTATAAACACATACAAGGTACGTTAGAGTCGGGAATTTAACCGAAGCTTCCAAATGATTTTCATGATAATCAGGGTGATCTAGGAGATATATAAATTTCCATTCATGTGAATTATCCGGAACAAACACAAAAACATCACCGAAGACAAACTTATGTCGCTGAACATATTCATTCCATCCGACAGTTAAAACATATTGATCCTCAATAAAATCAATACGTATGAGATGATCGTTATCACTTGAATGGTAAAGCACAAAATACCGATCCTCTGGTTCACCTTCAAATAAGTGGTCACAAATTGCAGCTGGAAGAACCTGAATTTAAAAAAACATAAACATGTAAATGTAATAGTCTTGTACAAAATTAAAACTATTCAATAAATATATATATGATTTCAAGGTTATACCATTTGTGTTTGAGAAGGATCATAAAATTTAATCACAGCAGGGATGTTGTAACATCCTACTTTTGATTATAATAAATAAATGAAGTTTTGTTTATTCGATAATGTGTCGTGTGTCGATTTAAATAAATAAACTAATAGAAGGTGGGCTTGGACATTAGAAAATGAAATAATAAAATGGAATGGGCCTTAGGTCCATGGGTTTAAGGGAGTATAAATACCCCTTAAACCCTAAACCTTTCCATTTTTATCTATCTCTACACCATAGCCTACACCATCAAAAACACACACAAACACTATCCTATAACCCGAATCAAGATCCGAAGGCGAAAACTCGAGCTTGTTAGTGTTGGAATGTCGTGACAAGCCAAACCAACATCAAGACTTGACTGTGTTCATAGTTTGACTCGTTTAAGGTACGTTTATAATTAGAAATCGTTCATTTAGGTCCGGATTCATTTAGGTAATCATAGATCTGTATACATATGGTAAAAACGAATCAAACGTGATGATTCTTGCTGAAAACCATTAAAGATTGATAGGTTAATTACTAACCTAAAGAACCCATAGTATAGATGCCTAATTCGTACCCTCTAAAGCCCTATGTTTGAACGATTGAATGGTTAGGGTTTGTAGGCGCTGTAATGGCGAATCCAACGGTACCAGAATCGTGATGTTTTATTAAGAAACGAAGGTTTAATTGCAGATCTAAGATATGTTGACTGTTTGGTGTTCTTGATAATTTTGACCTTAACCCCGAGTCAAAGTCTGGATAAGATTGGGGTAATTCGTTAGGATAAGGTAACGAATTAATTAACCCAATTCGTTCCGGCAAGATAACGAATCAGTTCACCAATTCGTCATGTCCAAATAACGAATCCGTTCACCAATTCGTTATGTCCAAATAACGAATCAGTTCACCCATTCGTTATTATTAAGATAACGAATCAGATGATTCGTTACTCGCCAATTCACTAAGTTGAGATAACTAATTAGGTGATTCGTTATCCATCCTTCGCTATGTTAAGATAACGAACCAGAATGACGGATCAGCTAACGAATCAGTTAACGAATTAGGCTTAATTAGTTATAGAGAATGAGTTAGCGAATTAAATAATAATTTAAAATCCTAATGGAGAATGTGTTAAGACAATTAATGAAAATAAAATTTTTCCAAGCTGACCTGGCAACTTAACCCCAGCCAGGGCTCTGCCCCTTGGACCCCGCTAGGGGCTGCCTCCCCTAGAACCCCGCTGCCAGGGGCGCTGCCCTCGAAACCCCGTTCATTGGGGATAATAATTAAACTAGAAACGCGATAAGGGTAGTGATAGTTAAATTGACACGTGAAATTGTTATACAGTTAGTCGTGCACAGCTCAAGAAAGGAATAACCATAAACGGTGAACGTAACCGCATTCAGGTGAGTTTCTAGCCCCATTCCTTGTTATGTTTTCGGGGCTGTGTGCATACTCGATGTGATAGTTAATACACTTACCTTAATGGTAAGTGTATGCCATGTGTAATTTGTATGTTATTTATGTATATCTAAACGTGAATGAAAGCATTTCGGTGCGTGAACGATCTTCAGATATTGCATGCACTTTCAGGTGATGTTTTGATGATATGATTGTATATGTGATGGATGAATGGTGTATGTACATATGAAACTTACAATTATATAGATGGAAAGGTAGGGCATGATAGTAGGAAAGAAAGGGAGACCGGACCCTAATAATATCCAAGGATGGGGGGTACCGGACCCTAATAATATCCGAGGATGGAGGGTACCAGATCCTAATAATATCCGAGGAAGAAGGGAGACCAGACCCTAATAATATCCGAGGTATGTAGGGCGAATGCTCTTTATAATGTAAGGTTAGTTATGGATGTATATGGAAGAATGATGAACAGGTTAAGTATGTAAAGCGTACCTTCGGGCACGTATATGTGTATGTAAAGTAAGTTACCTGATTAACTAGAACTCACTCAGCGTAGCTGACTTTTAGTATGCACGCAGGTTAACAGATTGAGACAGCTGGTTTGAGCGGGACACATGGCAATGTTGAAGAGGCTGGCATCTGAAGATTTGTCATGATGTTTTGATATTATCATTTAGTTATGTTTTAAAAGAAAAGTTAAGAATGTTTTGTAATGAATGGTTGATCTTTAATATTATTCCGCGAAAGTTTTAATTAACTCTGACATTTAGAACTGTGTTTATGAGTAAATCCAACGCTAAAGTAGGGCACCGGTAACGGGGCCTTACAGATGTCCATTATCACTATCTGGTCAAGAAAACATTATGAAAAAGTTGTCAAAACATATACAACAACTTGAAATGGGCAATACAAATAACATAATTTACCAAAATATAACGAAGCAAAAAGTAACCAACAAAATTATATTCACGGTTTAGATCACCTAATAAACTACCAGTAGCCTTTATTGTTGGCAATGGTTATTGAAATTTCCTGAATAGTTTATAATCGCTAAAATTGTATGTATTTACTCAAAATAATAACAATAATAGTCACCAATAATTTCAAAAACAATCGTGTTGGTGAAGTGAGTTTAAAACGTATCAAATATGTTGGTTTAAATTTTATCAAATTTATAGATAATTGAGTCATGACTGTTGAAAGTTTTGGTAACACACAATAATGCAAGTGTCGGCGATGCAGATTATCATAACATTAGAAGAGCCGAATGATGAAGATCTAACCTGAAAAGATTTGGGCGATCGATAGGAGGAAGATGAAGGCTCTGGTTAAGCTCTGATGAATGATGATGACAATAGGTATGTATGAGTTAAGTTTTTGATATTATTTTAATATTATTGTGGATTCTTTTTGCTAAAAGATTTTGATTACGACATTAAATATTGTATTTATATATTATCACTATAATGTAAGCTAAAATTTTAAATTGATATCTTTAAATATGGTCTAGATTTTAAATTGATATCTTGAAATATGGTTTAAATTTTAAGTTGATATGTTTATTTAAGTGTAATATAAAAATTAGTTATGCATGGTGTATACTGTAAGTAATTGGTTGAATTTGAAAATGTGATAAGTTAATTATGTATTTATGTGGTTAATTAACCTATATCATAATTCTTGTATTTTAATATTTAAAGTAAACCTACATCAGTGTGTTTTATAATCAGTATTGATGTCTATCCTTGATACAAACTAAAAACAAACTAAATGTGATATAACGTAATTATGTATGTTTTTTATTAATAATACGTTTATTAAATTTTGAAATACTAAATGTGATGAGTTAAGTATGTATGTTTTTTATTAATAATAACTATACTAAACTTCAAACATTTTAAATACATTAGTGGAAACAAGTTTGTATTAAGTGAATAAGTAAGGTTTATATGTCAATCAATAAAGCATTATTATATGATAAGGTAATATACGTATCTCTAATTGATAAATAAGTGATAGAACTAATAAGTCAAAAGAATTAAAAAAATTATAATTCAACAATGGTTTGAGATACATCGTTGATAAGGAACTATTTACTATTTACTAATTCATAGCAATAAGTCAAAAGAATTAAAAAAAATTATAATTCAAACACTAATATCTTTCACATCAAATGTTGTCATTACCAATGTAATAAAGTATATAAATTGAAATGATTAACATTCTCATACAAATCTTAAATGAACATATAGTTGATATCCAAATCAATAAGAAAAACTATAGTCAACTATGTACATATAACATAAACATATGACATGCATGATAAACATTAAAAACCAAGGACATAACATAATATTAAAATCTTAAACACAAAATAAAGAGTACCAAAGCAAAGTCACCAATCAAAACCGGTTACAAATAAAAACAAAATGTCAACACAAAATACCAATTACCAAAACTAAAGTCATTAAAAGTGAAACATAGAACTAATGTCTCTAATTGATAAATAAGTGATAGAACTAATAAGTCAAAGGAATTAAAAAAACAATTAATTCAACAATGGTTTGAGGTACATCGTTGATGGACATTATCATAGCAACAAGTCAAAAGAATTAAAAAAAAACAATTATAATTCAACAACTAATATCATTCACATTACATGTTGCTATTACCAATGTAATAAAGCATATAAATTGAAATGATTAACATTCTCATACAAATCTATATTGAACTATATAGTTGATATCCAAATCAATAACAAAAACTATAGTCACCTATGTACATATAACATAAACATATGACATGTATGATAAACATTAAAAACCAAGGACATAACATTATATTAAAGTCTTATACACAAAATAAAGAGTACCAAAGCAAAGTCACCAATCAAAACAGTGACCAATAAAAATCAAAATGTCAACACAGAATACCAATTACCAAAACTAAAGTCATTAAAGTAAAACAAAAAAAAAATTAAAGAGAATTACAAAATAGTCTTGAGAAATCCACGGATCACTAAATCTTGGGCATGACAAGGGTAACCACTTCATAACCATTGGTATTTTCTTTAGCTTCTTCACCACTCTTTGATTTGGTTGACGACATGCCCGTCTCGGCCTCAACATCATAAGCTTCATCCAACTTCCGTTTGAGCTTTAAATCAATGACAGGAGAATAATTCACCTTTTCGTCAAATGAGGAAACACGGTCATGAATAAGAGTGACATGATTAGACGAAGGAGTACATGAAGCCTACAAATACAACGAAGAAACATGTTTTTAGTTTACGTAGTTTAATGTAATAAAATAATATAGTGAACGTATCAGACGAATATAATTTGTAGTAAAAACACGAAAAAGTCAAACCTTTTCATTGGGAGTGTCGGTAGACTTCAGGCCAGAGAGTGAACCAACTGTTAAAGATGGTTGTTCGCTTGGCTGACCACCAATATAAACCGTGTCAATAACAAAACACAACTAAACAAATACAAAAAATGTGTATGTAACATATAATAGATTGCAACACAAATAAACAAAAATTATACCTGACCAACTGCAAGCTTCGTCTCAAGCTCATAAATAACATCGTCGTCATCAGTTAGCTTCGAGACACCAAACACATCATATGAGTTCTTGATGTTGTAGTCAGTAACATCAATAACGAAAGAAAATTTCTTTTCTAAGATAACGTTCATTTCCTCAGGTAAAGGTTGCATCACATCAACCTACATTTATAAGAATCAAAAATGATTGTATAGAAATAAGTAATCATTTAAAAGGACAGGCTTTAGAATATACAAATATCAAATGTTAGGAAATAATTATAATTCAACAATATTTATTCTTTAACTAAAAATAGTGAGACTCACTGAATGCATGAATGATTATCAAAAAATTGATTCACACTAAAAATTACCAATTTATATTGTAAACAGTTGTATTTATGTGTAAAAGTTATGTGTTTTAAAAGTAAACAAAAATACACATTCTTATAATACTCAAACATTTAACACGGATTATATTAATTGATAAGTAATAAATACACGGCCAAAAACATATATTATCAAGTATGAAAATTTGTAATTATTGAAGTTCAATATGTTACCTCATCATCACCAATAACAACTTCTTCCGCCATTTTATTGAACAACTGCTTCGCATCACGGTCAAACAACGTCAGTGAAACAACACCGGTCGTATCTTGAACCCGTACTGGAATACGGAACCTGAACAAATCAACATGTTGTCAATACTTAATGGGGAAAAATTAATAAAACAAACCATTAACTATGTACTTAAACATGGTACCATATTAGAAATAAAATTTAAAATTACCTTGGTCTAGCGGTTACCCCTTGAGAATTACAATCTGCAATCTTACATTCATACACCTTAACACCATCAACAAATGAGGAACAAACTTTAAGCCCACACCGTTTGCAACCAACATAATACCATTCTTTATTGCTTACAATTGCCGTCACAGTACCAAGTATAATTACGCTTTTGGCCTAAAAAAACATACAACAAAGAAAGTTAACATGATATCATAATTAATTTGATAAAAACTTGGAAATACTCATAGTTACCTCGATAATTGTACAAAGATCACTTATTGAATAGAACGGTGCCTTCTTCAGAAACTCATCATTCACAGTCAACAACATCGACGAACCGACTGGTTTCTTTACTTCCAAGTCCACTTGAGCCGAAACTTCCAACAACCTTATGTTTTAAAACAGGTAGGGACAAGATGATCCAAATAGTTAAGGAAATAATGTAGTGATATAAATTGAGTTATGTAGTAGTAAAAATTTACCTTCTCTTGTATTCCACCACCTCGTATAAGTAATCATTAATTAGTAACCGTGAGATAGCGTTACCATAAGAGTTGTTGACATAAACATTCTCTGGAATTAAACATTTATATGTATTAGTTTATATTAAAAACCATCAAACAATATTAAAACAAAACTACACGCTTTAAGGTTTTTAATAATACCTCCGTAGTACTTGACTCTTGCGAATTGAAGAACAATAATAAGATATTCCTCATTGGGATTTTTAGCAACATATATAGTAAGCTGCTTAAGATAGTCATCCCACAAAGTGAGATAGATAGTATTACCACTGCATCAAAAAGTATTAAATTAACACAACTACACACACACACACACATATATATATAATAACAAAATAAAATAAATAAATATAATAATTATACCCCAAATCAGAAAACTCCATTGTTCTTCGGTTTTGATGTTGAGCTTCCCTTAAGAATGAGTTCTTTTTATTAAAAACTTGGTAACATGTCCGATGACATCTACAAATAAAATATATCAATAACTATACATATCATAAGGGTTATTGTTTTAAAGTTATTCACAAAATGTTTAAGAATCAAAATTATGTTGTAAATAAGAAATACAAATAACCTATAGTTCCATTTTATGGAAAGTTTTTGGCTTTTATGTCATCAAAACTAACAAATTTCAGCCCATACAAGTGATCTTCAAATTCGTAGGAATTTGAGAGATGAGTCTCGGCTGTGAAACAAAGCTTGTGTGGGCAGTCGATGTATTTGTAAGTAGACATATTTGCACCGAGTGAGGCCTTCCGAACAATCAAAGATTTATTCTAGGCAAGCCAAACATCATGTTTGGGAATGCAAGGCTTCCTTACATAGGCTTGCATTCTGTTGCCCTGCCACATTATTATTAAGATTTAGTACAAAGTTGTATGAATAATATAGTAAATTAATGAATGTGTTAACAACACCATTTCGTCTTGCACAATCATTTCGATAGACCAATCTTGGCCGGGCTTTGAATTGTCCTTCAACCGCCAAAGTTTCAAAATACAAACCTTTAGGATACACTCACTGTTAAGAACATCCAATTGGTTCAACATGGTGATCTTTGTTGGCTCCATCTTTGCTAGTGGTGAAAAAATGAAAAAAAAAACAAAAAAATCATTTAGGTTCAATAACACTTTTAAGCAAAAAAATGAATACAAAAATGGACGATAAAAAACAACACAAAATAAAAATCTTAGACACAAAGCTAATCGTTTTTGCTAAAGAGGGTTTGATGGTGTAAAAATACCATATGAAACTTACGTATTTATACCAAATGAATTATGGGAGACTGAATTATAGAAGGAATGTATACAGGGAATTGATTAGAAACAAAAATTTAGGGAATTTCAAAAATTTTCAAAAAACTTAGAGTAACAACGAAAATTAGGGAAATCATAATTAATGGATTTTCAAATTTTTAATTGACTAAAATACAATGTTCCAAAAGTAGATTATTATAAATGTAATATTATTTAATTGAAATGTTGACTATATTTAAACATACGGAAATAAACTTATTAATGTAAAAACAAATGTTACTAATTTATTTATTTACAATAATATAATTAATCATCAATTATAACACCGTATATGTAATTTATAAAATAACAATGTCGATAATATATAAAATTATAATAAATTCTGATATAATGAACTACTAAATCATATGATTGAAAGTTAAAAAAGTACTCAACATAATATAATTAATCAACATTTATTTAATTATGTAATTCATATATTATGTAATGTAATTCATATAAGGTGTGAAAAAAAAGTTACTAATTTTGTTTTTATTTATTAACATTAACAGAATTTGAATACAATTGAACACTAATTATAAAATCCAATATAATCAATTATAATATTTAAAATCAGCACCATATATTTAAATCAATAATTGTTAAATTTATAATCAGTCAACATTTGTATTTACAGTAAATCTTAAGGATGGATAATCAAATATTTAATCAATTGAGACATTAATGATTTAAATATTGTAAGCGATATTTATATAATTGGTTCTAATTTTATATTTATGGAAAATTTATTGGTTGTAATTTTATATTTATGTAAAATAATGATTAATTAACCGATTGAATGATACAAATTTTAACCATTGGATTTGTAACTCAATTGGTAAACAATATTAAGTCAATGGGTCAACATCCGTAATTATAGTAAAAGTTAATGATGCTTAACCATAACAAATATAACAAATAATCAAATCAAATAATATACAATAATTAATTCAAATTTAGAAATTTCGTAATAAACAATTTTCTTAATCAAAGGGGTCATTCTTTCCTAAACTTAACATGAATTGTACAAACCGGTAAATTTGATAAACCAATTATATATATATATAATTGAATTAATTATTAAAGTTAAATCCGTAATCTCTCTATATTATATATATTATCCGTAATCTCTAAATATTAAATCCGTAATCTTTTTTATTGATGAAATATCAATTAATTATCTAAATTATATATTATATATTATCTAAAAAACATTAAACCTGCTGAGAAGAAACAAAGCTTTTGAATGGAATCAACCAAAAATAATAATAAAAAAATTAGTTTTAAAACACAATTATATTTATAGTATACATAATAAAGAAATCGTAATTAATTATTAATTATAACTATTAAGTTGAAACATAATTATAAAATATTCAAAATTCAAAATTAAACATTAAATGAAATATGAAAGAGAATACTTAAAAAGCATTGATGAATCTTATTTAAATATATTATTAATTTATTTTATTAAAATGAAAATTAGAAAAGCAATTGATATACATGGAAAGTATTATCAACAACCAATAAGAAAATGGAAAATGGACTTAAAGCCTATTACTTTAATAGTATAATTAGATCATGTCAATCCCGTGTCATATCTGCAAGTGTTTATAGTCTTTGACATGATACATTAGTGGGAAATGATAAGCTCATAAACAATGGATATGTTGTGTATACGACATCCACCTATTCCACTTTACTTTGGGATAAACTTTTAACTCTACTGGTCTAGATGAGATAGTCCTCTAGTTAAACTTTTATTATATTTCTGTATTTTCTTTATTTTAATAATCACTAAAATATTATTAACTTTTCAAAACCTAGCTATGTCTAGTGACAAATCCTAAGTTAGATGTGTTTTTTGCTATAGTGAAAACTCTATAAAATAATACATTTAGAACCACGAAAATTTATTAATTAAAAAAGTTATTAATTAATCGATAAATTAATAATTATTAATTTATATATTAATTAATATTTTATTAATTTAAAGTAGAATACCTAGTTTACAAACACCTTTCAAGCTTCCACTTAATTATTGTATACAATGCATGTATATCAAATAATATACATGTATACAATGCATGCATATTATTGAAAGCGTTAATATAATTAATAAAGATGATATCGATGAAGAAGATGATGAAAGTTCTACAATGGAGCCCCCTTCGCGAAACGAAGCTATTAAAGCGGCAATCACGTTGAACAATTTCTTGTTGAGCTATGAGAAAACAACACCAGAAGTTCTTACCATGCTAAGGAAAATTAGAGACGAGATTTAAGGGGAAATTGATTTCAACAAAAAACAAAAGACAATTGAGTCATTTTTCAAGAAACTTTCATAAATCATTCATGTAATATGCTATATATAAGGAATTATTAATTTATATTTTATATGGAGTTTAAAAAAATTATCAAAAATGTATTATCTTATAATTATAACGAATTATTAATTTAGTACCCTATCCTCAAGTCGGGACCGGTAAAATATATTATCTTAGAGAGTTTATTAAATAATCAAGTAATAATTTATTTAGTTTCTACTTTATTTTATTGTTTAGTTTAAGATTTAAGATGTCTCTTCAATTGTATTTTCATCTTTCATATTTAAGTGAAATTCAAAATTTCAAGGTACAACGTAATGATACATTTTTCTTTTTTGGATTTATTTTATGATTTTCCTACTTTCTATTTTATTTTTATTTTTTAACCTACAACGAAGTAAAAACCTCTCATTCGCACACTTGAGTAGCTCATCATACTCGATATAAAAAAGAAACAAAAAAAAACTAAACTATAAAAAAAATACATAAGAAAGAAAAAAAAACGAGCACCCCTAATAAACATGCTGAATTCATGAGAAAACGTTTCTCATGCCGGCTGAAAAATTATAATGTGAGGTGAAACTATTGAGTAATAAACCTCCCCTGGTCGCATATAAAAATGTATACAAATATGTTAAACATAAAAGTTAAAAGTATGACTCACTAGTTATTTTTTTAGATTTTTCTATATTTCAATTTTCTTATTATTACTGTTTTTGAAAATACAAGTATACAAGCCACTTTAAGGAACCTTTTTCATTATAATGATTGAATGCTTTAGTGATTTCCTTGTTCTAGCGCCTCATTCCCACCCCGATGGTTGTAGCCAAGCAGAAAAAAATAAATGATATAGTTTCGAAAGCAATCAATAGCTCAAGACACTCATGATAATCAAAGACGATAAATCGAGCCAAAGGTTCATAAACAATGTTCTTTTAATAATAAACTTAATCGAAAACTAAATAATACATAACCTTAAATCATAACTTATACTAAAATAAAATGAGATAAACTTGGAAACAAGATAAACACAAAATATTAAAAGATAGTAAAAATCAAAATTTAAATAAGAAGATGCTCCTACATCATACTCCCCATCTTCGAAAAACTCGTCCTCGAATTTTGCCTTCGACCATACCCGCCTGGATCAAAAGTAACATCAACCCGCTCCTTATTTGTTGACACCATGACCCGCCCAAGCACCTCAACCTCATGGGTTGTCTTACCCGGATCTAAATTTGTACCACGTGGGTCTATCGGGTTCCCAAGCTTCTTCACCTCCTTCTCCCCGTCTTCGAAAAAGACTCGTCCTCGAGTCTTGAGAATATTGAAAAAATCATTGACAACCCGAGATAACAGACCGGCTCCTTCGTTCTTGTTACTAGGCAACTTGAAAATCTTTAAAAATAAATTGGAAAACTTCAAAGGTAATCCACCGGGCTCAAAAGGAAAACCAACGCGATTCTTATTCAGTCTCATCACGAAACGTCGAACTAGTCCTTGGAACTCCGACTTATGTTGGGCCAAAGGAAACGATACACTACCAAGAGACCCAACATCATTGTTTTGTCTAGTACCCAAAATTTTAGTTTGGTTAAATGATAATCCACTATCAATTTTTACCAACTTTTGAGAATTATTTCCATCAAATTGTGTGGGTCCCTCCATTAAAGTTTTTGATATCAATTGTTTGCTACAGAGATTTACTTGTATTTCCGATTAGAATATTCTCCTCGTTGACAACTCCGGTAATTTTCGCATTTTGACTCTGTAAACCGGTGTGAGATTTAATCTTTAAGGGATCAATAATCATCTCACAATTCAAATCATCATTATCTTTAGCAACATTAAAATTACCTATAATTGTGGGTGAAAATAACGGGATTCCAAAATTCATATCAAAACCACCAGCTACCTCGTCATTGCCCAAAGCCACCGCCTCCCCATCCGTGTTCACGGCAGAACCAGCCGTAGCCACCCTATCATCGGTAATTCCGCTACGAATATTTTGCAAAAACAACCATTCTTCTTCATCAAAATCAAATACGTCTTCATCAAACTTCGGACCTTCTTCCAATAAATCAGTCCCGGCAAACAATTTACCCCACTTAATATCATCTTCCTTGTCCCCGTAGTCATCAAACACGGGTGGCGAATCATAGATAAAGTCACCATTAGAAGAAATCACATCTTCGTCCTCAAAACTCGATTCAAAGAACCGAGGTGGGTGACGGAAAAACGGATGCTCCTCTCAGTCGTCACCTTCGTCCCATGCGACGATGCTCGACTCGATTTCCGCCTTGCACATCTCCCGTTGTAACTCGAGATCACGGACTCGTTTTTGGAGCCGTTCGATCTCTTTAAGATCACGAACTCGTTGTCGAAGTCGTTTGATCTTCTTAAGATCCCGTGGGTTGGAACAGACTCCACCGCTGCCTCGGTCGGTGAATCTGCGAATAGGACGTCGATCTTCTCCACGAGCACATGAATAGAAAACCCTCCTTTCGTTTCCTCAGTCGGCGATTCTACGAGCAAGAACGTATTCATCTTCATGTCGAGCCATTTGAAAACCAAAAGCTCTGATACCAACTTATGCAGTTTCGGAAGTAATCAATGGCTCAAGACACTCATGATAATCAAAGATGATAATCGAACCAAATGTTCAAAGAACAATGTTCTTTTAATAATAAACTTAATCAAAAACTAAATAATACATAACCTTAAACCCTGAATTATACTAAAATAAGTTGAGATAAATTTGAAAACAAGATAAACACAAAATATAAAAAGATAATAAAAATCAGAATTTAAATAAGAAGATGCTCATGCATCAATAAAATTTAATAAAAATGATTGACACTTGTGAGAGCTCAGTTTATTAGACGAAGGCTAAGAATTCGCTATGCCAAAATCAAATGTGGGTGGTCCCATCACCTTTTAACTTTTTATGATTGGGCTGGTTGTTTAATATACGAAAAGAGTGCAAAATATCAATGTTTTAAAAACCGGTATTTTACTTATACCGGATTGGGCTAAAAAATGGCACAACCGGTTGAATCGGGTTATACCTGGAGGTTCAACCGGTTATATAGTTTACCTTATAATTTTCTATAAATATTACTTCAACTCAAAAATAACCCAAAAGTAAGAGATTTCTTAACAAAAATAATCCAAAAGTTAATCCATATTAAAAAAATAATACAAAAGCACTCAATTTAAAAAAAAAATTGTTCTAAAGTTTTCACGTTTGAATGCTAATTGTTAGATTAAAAGCAATTTTGAAAAAAATATGGGCCGCAAATATAAAAAGTTTATGGGAATTAAAACCGGTTTGCCGGTAAAAACCGGTATTTTAGAAAAAACCGACGGTACGATGTTCTAGCAAACCGGCCAAAAATACCGGACTCAATATACCGATCTGTTATGTGAAATTCGGTTCAACCGACTGGTTTTTAAAACACTGCAAAATATGACAAGCATTTTAAAAATTTTCTTAAATTATATAGATTGTAAGGGTCGGATAATTCTACAAATGGGAACAAAAATGAGAATAATGATAAGGATTTGTAACCACACACAAAACCCATTAAAAAAGTCATAACTCAAAATTTAATAAAAAAACAAAAAAAGTAAAACATCATTATGTATGAAAATGTTTCCACCGTCTTTCTCTTTCTAAAAAAAAGGACACAATGGTGAATGGAAAACAATATTGTGTCTTTTTATTTATCATTGTGTTTTGTGTTTATTTTCGTTATTAATTGTGTCTTTTTTCCTTAATGTTGTGTCTTTTTTTCTTTATATTGTGTTATATTACTCAACAATGTGCTATAATTTATTCGACATTGTGTTATATTTTACGATTTGTTGTGTATTTTTTTTAGTTATAATTGTGTCTTTTATTCAATATCGTCATTGTGTCATTTCATAAAAAGTTATTTGTTTTTTATTTATTTTTATTTTTTGAATGGGAATGATGGCAGAAACATTTTAGTTTTTTATATTTTTTCGTTTTTTATTTATATTTTGAGTTTTGATTTTCTATTTTTTTTTAATTTTTTTTCAAGATGTTTTTTATGTGATCACAAATCCTTCTCACATTTCTATTTTTTTCTCCGTTTGTATTTTAAGTTTACCCTTTAATGTAAATGCTTTAAAATAGTATAAAATACTTAAATTTCAATCTAATTATTATTATTTTTCTGGAACGACCAACTAAGTAATGTCGTGTAGTCTGTACGCGACCCTCATTGGCTAAACGTAGCCCGGCCGACCACTAGTCCGGACGGACGGAGCCCCTAGCGGTCCACCTATTAAGTGATTCCCCGGATAAAACCTGACTCCCACGCCTGCCAAAGGCACGATAATGAGGGGCCGGTTAAACCGGGTGTGTGACAATCGTCAATTTCAGGTTAACTCCGTTAACTCCGTTAACTCAACTCCGTCAATTCAAACTTAAGATCATTGAATCTGTAACGCACACCTCATTACATTTAAACTAGGGTTTAAATGACGCTTAACACTTACTACATGTGTAGTCTTTCGGGAATTGCACCGAAACGCAAACGAGTTGACGCAAACGATTGGTGAATAAACGAAAAACGTCAAAACAATAATTATGTGATAATTATGTGTTAGACTTATGTGTTATGTGATAACATTCTTATAAACATTAACTTAATATGCAAGAACTAGTTAATTAAGCTAGAAAAGTAACATTTGAAAGTTAAGGGACCAAAGTGTATTATATTATTATTATTAATATTAACCTAAACCCTAAACTCCCTTCTCTCTTTCTCTCCCAAGTCGACGGTAGCCCCCCCCCCCCCCCATTGCTCTCCTTGCGATCGGCACACATACACACACATATCACTTGGTTTTGATCTTGGTTTTTCACAATTGAAGCATCCTACATCCGTTTCTAGCCATCTCCTACCTTCCTCTTGCTTGTATTGGTGTTTTTGAAGGTATAATTATAAACCCTAGGTCCGATTTTCATATGTATATGTGTTCATATGTTTTATCTTGATTAGATGATGTATTGATTGTGATTTGATAACTAGAATTGATGTTATCACATGTTAATTGTTTGTGTTTTTGATTTGAGTTCAAACAAAAACTCTAATCATGTATGTAATGTGTAATTGATGTGCATGGATAGTGATTATGGAGTCTAGAGTGTTATATGAATGAATTATGGTCCATAGATAGTTAATATGTTGAGTTTGGATGCAAACAGTTTCTGGACAGATTGTGTAATTGATGTTTAATTGACTGTAACAGGGTGTGAATGTGAAAATTGGTTGAGATAATTGATACTAGAGTAAACTAGGTTGAGTCTAGTTTCTAAAGAATATAAATTTGCAATTTTTGGACGTGTGAAAGTTAACCTTTATGATTTTACAAAAACGTTGTGCAAAGCTGAGTTGTTAGACCTGCTGTTATGTTGTTTTGTAAATATTATATCTCATGAACTACGAGACCAATTGGGTTGGTTCCACTTCTGGAAGTTGACTTGTTGAGTTAGGAACCTAACCCAAGTGGTCTTGCATTTGTTGGATTTTTCATTTAACGGGCATTTCAAATAACATTCTGTTGCGCATGTATTTGACTGTTCTTAGCTTGCTGTAGTGTTTTGATCATTATGAGAAATCTATGTGGAATAAAAATAAAATAAAATATGTGCTGGAAACCTAACACATGCATGCTTTAGTGATGATTTTTGGTAAATTAATTGAGATTCTATGATCGGTGGAATAGTACAATCTTTCAAGTAGAATTTCTGTCTCGGTGAAACTAGCTGCTGAATTTTGTGAAAATGCATGAAACATGATAATTGCTAGTTAATTGTTATGTTTTGACCAATTTGCCCCTGCGGGGAATACTTGCTATGCAACAGCAGCAACAACAACTAGAGCTATGGAAAGAAAAAGTTTGACAACACCAGATCCTCATCCTCGAACCCCCCACAGCAACAACACTACCGTAAGCCCGAACTCACTCGGGGCTTCAACAATCAGGGTCACAACAACAATAACAACGGTGGCGGGCAGGGTTCGAGCAGATATGCTGGGAAATATCCGAAGTGCTACAGGTGCAACTATCATCATGCTGGCCCGTGTGACCATGTCAAGTGTCTGAGATGCGGAAAGATGGGTCACCAGGCAAAGGAATGTAGAGGAGACCTTGCGGCAAAGGGTGCTCCTAAACCACCCATGACGACGAAGGGATGTTTCGAATGTGGGCAGGAAGGTCATTTCAGGAAAGATTGTCCCAAGCTGAAACAGAACGACAATAATGGAGGTAATGGAAGTGGCAGTGGTGGTGGAAACAATGGTAAAGGAAGAGCTTTTGTTATTGGGTCGGGTCAAGCCCGCAATGATCCGTACGTGGTGACTGGTAAGTTCCCTGTGAACGATTTTTTTGCTTCTGTATTGTTTGACACTGGAGCTGATAGGAGTTTTGTGTCGAAAGCCTTTAGTCAACTCTTAGACCTAACTCCAACCCCGTTAGATGCTAAGTTTCCTGTTGAATTAGCTGACGGTAAGACTATAATAACGACTCATGTACTTGCGGGATGTAAGTTAAAACTGTCAGGTTATGTTTTTGATATCGACCTTATTCCTTTTACGCTTAGTAGTTTCGATGTCGTGGTCGGCATGGACTGGTTATCCGAGAACCGAGCGGAGATTATATGTCACGACAAGATAGTTCACATTACTACCCCTTCCGGCGAGATCATTTCGATCCGGGGCGAGAGAAGCGGTATGACCACCAGCGTCATTACCCTCATGAAGGCGCAGAAGTATCTACGAAAGGGTCATCCGGGAATTTTGGCGCAGATTGTTGAGAAACCCGCGGATGAGAAACGAATTGAAGATATACCGATTGTGCGGGATTTCCGGGAAGTTTTCCCGGAGGATTTGCCCGGACTCCCTCCTATTCGACAAGTCGAATTCCAAATCGAGTTGACACCCGGTGCAGCACCCATAGCACGAGCCCCGTATCGGCTCGCACCGGCGGAGCTTCAGGAGCTGTCCACTCAGTTACAAGATTTGTTGGATAAGGGTTTTATCCGACCTAGCTCATCACCATGGGGAGCCCCTGTCTTATTTGTCCGAAAGAAGGACGCGACTTTCCGCATGTGCATCAACTACCGGGAGTTGAACAAGGTGACGGTCAGGAACCGTTATCCTTTACCCCGAATTGATGATCTGTTTGACCAGCTCCAAGGATCGAGTTATTACTCGAAGATCGATCTGCGATCTGGTTACCATCAACTAAGAGTGCGCGAAGAAGATATTTCAAAGACGGCTTTCAGAACACGGTATGGTCACTACGAGTTTTCGGTTATGCCTTTTGGACTAACCAACACACCAGCCGTATTTGTGGATCTCATGAATCGAGTATGCAAGGCGTACCTCGACAAATTTGTGATTGTGTTCATTGACGATATCCTGGTCTATTCCAAGGACAAGGCAGACCACGAGGAACACTTAAGGGTAATTCTGGAATTATTGAAGAATGAACAACTGTACGCAAAACTCTCGAATGCGAATTTTGGCTTCGCGAGGTTCACTTTTTAGGACATGTGATCAACGAGAACGGTATCCATGTCGATCCCGGTAAGGTAGAGGCCATCAAAAACTGGGAAGCGCCTAAGACTCCGACTGAGGTGCGGAAATTCTTAGGACTGGCCGGCTACTACCGGCGTTTCATCGAGGGATTTTCAAAGATTGCATAACCCCTCACCGCTTTGACTCACAAGTGTACTAAGTACAATTGGGGAGACGCGCAAGAATCCGCTTTTCAACTGTTGAAAACCAAACTCTGTAGCGCCCCTATTCTAGCCCTACCCGAGGGAACAGAGAATTTCGAGGTACATTGTGACGCATCGATACAAGGTCTCGGTTGTGTGCTGATGCAACTCGAGAAGAACTACACGACCCATGATTTGGAACTCGGAGCTGTGGTGTTTGCCCTTAAGATATGGAGGCATTACTTGTACGGTACCAAGTTTACCATTTACACCGACCACAAGAGCCTCCAGCATATCTACGATCAGAAGGAGCTGAACATGCGACAGCGTCGTTGGGTCGAGCTGCTTAAGGATTATGATTGTGCCATCAAGTACCACCCTGGCAAGGCCAATGTAGTGGCCGACGCCCTCAGCAGAAAAGAAACAGATAAACCCAGACGAGTGCGAGCATTGCAACTCACGATTCATACCAACTTACCCGATCAGATTCGCGAGGCGCAACTCGAAGCTTTGAAAGATGATAATCTTCCATCGGAACTCATGCGGGGCATGAACAAGCAACTTGAAACCAAATCGGACGGGGTCCGATATTTTGAGAACCGGATTTGGGTTCCACGATACGGAGAGTTGAGAACTCTGGTGATGGATGAAGCACACAAGTCCAGATATTCTATCCACCCTGGCTCAGATAAAATGTATCATGACTTAAAGGCACTTTACTGGTGGCCGAATATGAAAGCCGACATTGCCACCTACGTGAGCAAATGCTTGACTTGTGCCAGAGTCAAAATAAAATACCAGAAACCATCTGGCCTACTACAACAACCGGAACTTCCAATGTGGAAATGGGAACACATTTCAATGGATTTTATCACGGGATTACCTAAAACACCGACGGGATGCGATACCATCTGGGTGATCGTTGACCGGTTGACTAAGTCCGCACACTTTTTAGCGATTAAGGAATCGGACAAAATGGAAAGATTGACTCGCGTCTACATGAAGGAAGTAGTGTCTAGACACAGAGTGCCTGTCTCAATCATTTCTGATCGAGATTCTCGTTTCACTTTGCACTTATGGAAGTCACTACAAAGCGCACTAGGCACACGTCTTGATATGAGCACAGCCTACCATCCTCAGACGGATGGGCAAAGTGAACGAACTATTCAGACCCTGGAGGATATGTTGCGTGCATGTGTGTTGGATTTCGGAAAAAGTTGGGAACCTCACCTACCTTTGGTAGAGTTTTCGTATAATAACAGCTACCACGCAAGTATTAAAGCAGCGCCGTTTGAAGCACTATACGGACGGAAGTGTCGATCACCTCTCTGTTGGGCAGAGGTGGGTGACAGCCAAATCACTGGTCTAGAACTGGTACTCGAAACTTCGGAAAAGATTGTTCAAATCCGAAACCGCATGGCAGCAGCACGAGATCGCCAAAAGAGTTACGTAGACAAGCGCCGAAAACCTCTCGAATTTCAAGTTAATGACCAAGTATTACTCAAAGTCTCACCTTGGAAAGGTGTGGTTCGCTTTGGTAAGCGAAACAAACTCAACCCCCGATATGTTGGTCCTTACCGGATAACGGAACGCGTTGGTCCGGTGGCGTACCGGCTGGACTTACCAGCGGAACTCAGCAGTGTACATAATGTTTTTCACGTATCCAATTTGAAGAAATGCCTATCTGATGAAACCCAAGTAGTCCCTTTGGACGAACTGCAAGTTGATGAACAGTTACGCTTCATTGAAGAACCAGTCGAGGTTTTGGATTGGGAAACCAAAACACTCAAGCACAGCAAGATTCCAATTGTTAAGGTTGGTTGGAACTCGAGACGTGGACCGGAGTTCACGTGGGAACGCGAGGATCAAATGATAAAAAAGTATCCTCACCTTTTTGAAGGGCTGACCAAACACCGGAAACCGCGAAACTAGGCAAACCGTCAGAAATCACGGGAGGTATGAATTAAATTTCGGGATGAAATTTCTTTCTACTAGGGGATGATATGACAAACTGAAAATTTTTTTCTTACTTTTTCAGACACTCATCACGACTTGACTCAAATTTTCGGGACGAAAATTCTTTAACATGGGAATGATGTGACAATCGTCAATTTCAGGTTAACTCCGTTAACTCAACTCTGTCAATTCAAACTTAAGATCATTGAATCTGTAACGCACACCTCATTACATTTAAACTAGGGTTTAAATGACGCTTAACACTTACTACATGTGTAGTCTTTCAGGAATTGCACCGAAACGCAAACGAGTTGACGCAAACGATTGGTGAATAAACGAAAAACGTCAAAGCAATAATTATGTGATAATTATGTGTTAGACTTATGTGTTATGTGATAATATTCTTGTAAACATTAACTTAATATGCAAGAACTAGTTAATTAAGCTAGAAAAGTAACATTTGAAAGTTAATGGACCAAAGTGTATTATATTATTATTATTAATATTAACCTAAACCCTAAACTCCCTTCTCTCTTTCTCTCCCAAGTCGACGGCAGCACCCCCCCCCCCCCATTGCTCTCCTTGCGATCGGCACACATACACACACATATCACTTGGTTTTGATCTTGGTTTTTCACAATTGAAGCATCCTACATCCGTTTCTAGCCATCTCCTACCTTCCTCTTGCTTGTATTGGTGTTTTTGAAGGTATAATTATAAACCCTAGGTCCGATTTTCATATGTATATGTGTTCATATGTTTTATCTTGATTAGATGATGTATTGATTGTGATTTGATAACTAGAATTGATGTTATCACATGTTAATTGTTTGTGTTTTTGATTTGAGTTCAAACAAAAACCCTAATCATGTATGTAATGTGTAATTGATGTGCATGGATAGTGATTATGGAGTCTAGAGTGTTATATGAATGAATTATGGTCCATAGATAGTTAATATGTCGAGTTTGGATGCAAACAGTTTCCGGACAGATTGTGTTATTGATGTTTAATTGACTGTAACGGGGTGTGAATGTGAAAATAGGTCGATATAATTGATACTACAGTAAACTAGGTTGAGTCTAGTTTCTAAAGAATATAAATTTGCAATTTTTGGACGTGTGAAAGTTAACCATTATGATTTTACAAAAACGTTGTGCAAAGCTAAGTTGTTACACCTGCGGTTAGGTTGTTTTGTAAATATTATATCTCATGAACTACGAGACCAATTGGGTTGGTTCCACTTCTGGAAGTTGACTTGTTGAGTTAGGAACCTAACCCAAGTGGT
This sequence comes from Bidens hawaiensis, assembly GCF_021521415.1. NCBI lineage: Eukaryota > Viridiplantae > Streptophyta > Magnoliopsida > Asterales > Asteraceae > Bidens > Bidens hawaiensis. The sequence continues at coordinate 10,167 of NW_027496912.1, read as the reverse complement.
CTTGCATTTGTTGGATTTTTCATTTAACGGGAATTTCAAATAACATTCTGTTGCGCATGAATTTGACTGTTCTGAGCTTGCTGTAGTATTTTGATCATTATGAGAAATCTATGTGGAATAAAAATAAAATAAAATATGTTCTGGAAACCTAACATATCCATGCTTTAGTGATGATTTTTAGTAAATTAATTGAGATGCTATGATCGGTGGAATAGTACAATCTTTCAAGTAGAATTTCTGTCTCGGTGAAACTAGCTGCTGAATTTTGTGAAAATGCATGAAACATGATAATTGCTAGTTAATTGTTATGTTTTGACCAATTTACCCCTGCGGGGAATACTTGCTAAATAGTTGTCGTGTTTTGACCAAATTGTCCTTGCGGGGAATAATTGCTAGTTAATTGTTGTGTGTGACCAAATTGCCCTTGCGGGGAGTAATTGCTAGTGATGTACATTATTAATACATGACACGTAAATAATTGCTCACACACGTATCGTATCACAATTGTACTCGTTAAGTCACACACGATTCACAAACAAACACGAAACGTATCTTGTGATTAGGAATTATGTGCCGGGTCTAGAGACTCGATATTAGTTCCGATACTTAGAAAATCTCATTGTTGTTTTAGAACGCTAGAGTGAGTTTTCTGTGACGCGCATCACTTGGTGATTTATTTTGGGAATTCTTCGCAAACAGTGAGTTTCACTTACCCCTTTTAAACTGTTTTAAACGCTTTTCACTTGGGGGAGATAACATACTCCGAAAAACGCATTTAAGATTTTGTTAGTAAATTATATATCACTTGTAAAGGCTAAGTGGCAAACGAAACAATTGAAGTCCTACACATCGAACCGGTTAATATTTGGAATAGCGAGTCACTGTTGAGTAGTACTACTGGGTTTGACAAACCCCACCCAACGCTAAACTCGACTGGAGGTCGAGCGGGTGTAACTTTGGCTAACACGTACCATGGTCTGGATGACCTGGTGACAAGGCACTTGATAAACAGTCAGCTTCGGTGTCGAACACTTAGTAATACTTGTTGTATAGGCTAGCTACCTATCGATATATAATTGATTTAACACTATCTGGTAACGCAAAACGCTGAACGCAAACGCTAAACGCTTTATTTTATTTAAACTTGTGAACTCACCAACCTTGTGTTGACAATTTTAGTATGTTATTCTCAGGTAGCCGAGGCGGGCGCGCGGTATAGGATCATGCATTGCTTGAAACGCTTTTGTTATGCAAACTATTTTTAAAACTGTTATCAATTGGTTTAAGTCATCCTGCGTGACGCAACATTTATTTCATGGTTTTTTTCGCTTCCGCGTTTAATTACTCGTAAACGTTTTCGTGGTTTGAAAACTTTGTTTTTATGGTTTGATTATAACTGATGATTCCGATCCTGTTAGTTCACACCCTCTGATGGTAAAACTCTGTTAGTGGATTTTGAGGGTGTGACAGATTGGTATCAGAGCCATTGGTTATAGCGAACTAGAAATTGAATGCATACTAGACTATAACCGCGACGACCCATTAGTTATAATGATACGCACTGCATAGATTTGTGTAGTCTTTGTTATCTTATCTCTTTACCCCTTTCACTCATACGCGCACATACACGGATTACCTGTAGGAATGTCGACGCCGCCATCATCATCATCATCCGATCCGATGACTCATGCTCACGGGAAAGAACCGCAGTTACCTACCACGTCGCCACCCCGTGTAGTCCCGGAACTCGAAGCTCCCGCACCGAAGAGGTATCGCTTATCCTGAGGCATGTACGAAAACGAAGTTAGTTGGGATTGGTACCCTAATATGATCAGACGTATGGGCTATCGCGAACAAGTTCCCCCGCTACCTCACCCGAGCCATCCTGCTTATCCCAACACCTTACCACCCATAACCGAACCTGTAGAGCGTGTGCTCGCAGCTGTTGTTTCTTGTTTGGAGCGTGATGTTTGTTACATGTGCTATACGAGAGAGAACGTTTCCGGACTGTTAAAAGATGGAACCGAAACTAAAGAGGAAATTTCCCGCATGATAGTAGCAATGAAGGAAATACAAGAGGCTAGTAATCAACAGATGAAGATTATGAGAAAGATGCAAGCCGAGATGATAGACTTGCAAGAGCAACTCCAAGTAGCAAGGACCTGAACGAGATAGCTTTAGAGCGCTGCGATGTCTTACAAATGCAAATTGCGCAGAGCCTGAGGCAGAACCTGAAGCAGAGCCTGAAGAGGAACCCGAAGAAGATCCCGAAGAGGAGCCTGAGGAGGATCCCGAGGAGGAACCTGAAGAAGAACCGGAGGAAGAACCGGTCCGAGGAGGAGGCACACTCAGAGGTGTCCTCAGACGATGACATCTAAGGATGATAACACCTAGATGGAGGGGTTGTCTCCTTCCAAACTATTATTTTTCTATGATTTTAAGGATTGGTTTTAAATACTTTGTAGCGAATACAATGGTTTTAATCATGAATTATTATTTGGATTAATATATGGTTTGATGTGATGTTTGTTCCTTTTATTTCTTTCTTACCTATCTTTTATTACATGTATGGTGTGTTTCATATGAAAGAAAAATTCATGTTTAACAATTTATGCTGTGATCCTAGGAAATGGCAGGAAGAAACGCTGGACACGGACGTGGTAACATCAACCTGACTGCAGCAGAACTCCAAACTCAGCTGAATGACCACGCGGCGGCCGCTCTAGCCGCACATGTACAGAACCAAGCTGGAGGTCCAATTGGAACGTGTACCTTCAAGAATTACCTTGACTGCAAGCCCAGTACATTTAAGGGCACTGAGGGAGCTATAGGCTTCCTTCGTTGGGCTGAGAAGGCCGAATCGGCGTTTGAAATGTGTAATTGTCCCCCTGCCAGTAGGGTCAAGTTTGCTGCTAGAACACTTGAAGATTCTGCCCTCACTTGGTGGAATTCAAACGTACAGATTCTTGGATTGGAACTGGCTAACGCTATGAACTGGGAGGAGTTCAAAAACATGATGCGAGAAGAGTACTGTCCTAGGGAGGAGATTGCAAAGTTGGAATCCGAGTTTTGGTCATTGAAGATGGTGGGTTCAGAAATCGAAGCCTACACCACCCGTTCTCACGAGTTGGCTGTGATGTGTCCACGGATGGTAGACCCGCCGATTAAGAGGATTGAAATGTATATTGATGGGTTAGCACCGCAGATTCCGGGCATGGTGACGTCTTCCAGACCAGCCACGATTCAACAAGCGATTCGGTTAGCTCACAAACTAACGGATCAAGCAGTGACCCAAGGTGCGTTACCACCTAGGGGTTCAACCACTAAAGCCCGTGACAACCCGAGCACTGACAACAGCAGCAACAACAACCAGAGCTATGGAAAGAAAAAGTTTGACAACACCGGATCCTCATCCTCGAACCCCGCACAGCAACAATACTACCGTAAGCCCGAACTCACTCGGGGCTTCAACAATCAGGGTCACAACAACAATAACAACGGTGGCGGGCAGGGTTCGAGCAGATATGCTGGGAAATATCCGAAGTGCAACAGGTGCAACTATCATCATGCTGGCCCGTGTGACCATGTCAAGTGTCTGAGATGCGGAAAGATGGGTCACCAGGCAAAGGAATGTAGAGGAGACCTTGCGGCAAAGGGTGCTCCTAAACCACCCATGACGACGAAGGGATGTTTCGAATGTGGGCAGGAAGGTCATTTCAGGAAAGATTGTCCCAAGCTGAAACAGAACGACAACAATGGAGGTAATGGAAGTGGCAGTGGTGGTGGAAACAATGGTAAAGGAAAAGCTTTTGTTATTGGGTCGGGTCAAGCCCGCAATGATCCGTACGTGGTGACTGGTAAGTTCCCTGTGAACGATTTTTTTGCTTCTGTATTGTTTGACACTGGAGCTGATAGGAGTTTTGTGTCGAAAGCCTTTAGTCAACTCTTAGACCTAACTCCAACCCCGTTAGATGCTAAGTTTCCTGTTGAATTAGCTGACGGTAAGACTATAATAACGACTCATGTACTTGCGGGATGTAAGTTAAAACTGTCAGATCATGTTTTTGATATCGACCTTATTCCTTTTACGCTTAGTAGTTTCGATGTCGTGGTCGGCATGGACTGGTTATCCGAGAACCGAGCGGAGATTATATGTCATGACAAGATAGTTCACATTACTACCCCTTCCGGCTAGATCATTTCGATCCGGGGCGAGAGAAGCAGTATGACCACCAGCGTCATTACCCTCATGAAGGCGCAGAAGTATCTACGAAAGGGTCATCCGGCAATTTTGGCGCAGATTGTTGAGAAACCCGCGGAGGAGAAACGAATTGAAGATATACCGATTTGTGCGGGATTTCCGGGAAGTTTTCCCGGAGGATTTGCCCGGACTCCCTCCTATTCGACAAGTCGAATTCCAAATCGAGTTGACACCCGGTGCAGCACCCATAGCACGAGCCCCGTATCGGCTCGCACCGGCGGAGCTTCAGGAGCTGTCCACTCAGTTACAAGATTTGTTGGATAAGGGTTTTATCCGATCTAGCTCATCACCATGGGGAGCCCCTGTCTTATTTGTCCGAAAGAAGGACGGGACTTTCCGCATGTGCATCAACTACCGGGAGTTGAACAAGGTGACGGTCAGGAACCGTTATCCTTTACCCCGAATTGACGATCTGTTTGACCAGCTCCAAGGATCGAGTTATTAATCGAAGATCGATCTGCGATCTGGTTACCATCAACTAAGAGTGCGCGAAGAAGATATTTCAAAGACGGCTTTCAGAACACGGTATGGTCACTACGAGTTTTCGGTTATGCCTTTTGGACTAACCAACGCACCAGCCGTATTTGTGGATCTCATGAATCGAGTATGCAAGGCGTACCTCGACAAATTTGTGATTGTGTTCATTGACGATATCCTGGTCTATTCCAAGGACAAGGCAGACCACGAGGAACACTTAAGGGTAATTCTGGAATTATTGAAGAATGAACAACTGTACGCAAAACTCTCGAAATGCGAATTTTGGCTTCGCGAGGTTCACTTTTTAGGACATGTGATCAACGAGAACGGTATCCATGTCGATCCCGGTAAGGTAGAGGCCATCAAAAACTGGGAAGCGCCTAAGACTCCGACTAAGGTGCGGCAATTCTTAGGACTGGCCGGCTACTACCGGCGTTTCATCGAGGGATTCTCAAAGATTGCTCAACCCCTCACCGCTTTGACTCACAAGTGTACTAAGTACAATTGGGGAGACGCGCAAGAATCCGCTTTTCAACTGTTGAAAACCAAACTCTGTAGCGCCCCTATTTTAGCCCTACCCGAGGGAACAGAGAATTTCGAGGTACATTGTGACGCATCGATACAAGGTCTCGGTTGTGTGCTGATGCAACTCGAGAAGAACTACACGACCCATGATTTTGGAACTCGGAGCTGTGGTGTTTGCCCTTAAGATATGGAGGCATTACTTGTACGGTACCAAGTTACCATTTACACCGACCACAAGAGCCTCCAGCATATCTACGATCAGAAGGAGCTGAACATGCGACAGCGTCGTTGGGTCGAGCTGCTTATGGATTATGATTGTGCCATCAAGTACCACCCTGGCAAGGCCAATGTAGTGGCCGACGCCCTCAGCAGAAAAGAAACAGATAAACCCAGACGAGTGCGAGCATTGCAACTCACGATTCATACCAACTTACCCGATTAGATTCGCGAGGCGCAACTCGAAGCTTTGAAAGATGATAATCTTCCATCGGAACTCATGCGGGGCATGAACAAGCAACTAGAAACCAAATCGGACGGGGGTCCGATATTTTGAGAACCGGATTTGGGTTCCACGATACGGAGAGTTGAGAACTCTGGTGATGGACGAAGCACACAAGTCCAGATATTCTATCCACCCTGGCTCAGATAAAATGTATCATGACTTAAAGGCACTTTACTGGTGGCCGAATATGAAAGCCGACATTGCCACCTACGTGAGCAAACGCTTGACTTGTGCCAGAGTCAAAATAAAATACCAGAAACCATCTGGCCTACTACAACAACCGGAACTTCCAATGTGGAAATGGGAACACATTTCAATGGATTTTATCGAAAAACGAAAAACGTCAAAGCAATAATTATGTGATAATTATGTGTTAGACTTATGTGTTATGTGATAACATTCTTATAAACATTAACTTAATATGCAAGAACTAGTTAATTAAGCTAGAAAAGTAACATTTGAAAGTTAAGGGACCAAAGTGTATTATATTATTATTAATAATATTAACCTAAACCCTAAACTCCCTTCTCTCTTTCTCTCCCAAGTCGACGGCAGCACCCCCCCCCCCCCCCCATTGCTCTCCTTGCGATCGGCACACATACACACACATATCACTTGGTTTTGATCTTGGTTTTTCACAATTGAAGCATCCTACATCCGTTTCTAGCCATCTCCTACCTTCCTCTTGCTTGTATTGGTGTTTTTGAAGGTATAATTATAAACCCTAGGTCCGATTTTCATATGTATATGTGTTCATATGTTTTATCTTGATTAGATGATGTATTGATTGTGATTTGATAACTAGAATTGATGTTATCACATGTTAATTGTTTGTGTTTTTGATTTGAGTTCAAACAAAAACCCTAATCATGTATGTAATGTGTAATTGATGTGCATGGATAGTGATTATGGAGTCTAGAGTGTTATATGAATGATTATGGTCCATAGATAGTTAATATGTTGAGTTTGGATGCAAACAGTTTCTGGACAGATTGTGTTATTGATGTTTAATTGACTGTAACGGGGTGTGAATGTGAAAATTGGTCGAGATAATTGATACTACAGTAAACTAGGTTGAGTCTAGTTTCTAAAGAATATAAATTTGCAATTTTTGGACGTGTGAAAGTTAACCTTTATGATTTTACAAAAACGTTGTGCAAAGCTGAGTTGTTAGACCTGCTGTTAGGTTGTTTTGTAAATATTATATCTCATGAACTACGAGACCAATTGGGTTGGTTCCATTTCTGGAAGTTGACTTGTTGAGTTAGGAACCTAACCCAAGTGGTCTTGAATTTGTTGGATTTTTCATTTAACGGGAATTTCAAATTACATTCTGTTGCACATGTATTTGACTGTTCTGAGCTTGCTGTAGTGTTTTGATCATTATAAGAAATCTATGTGGAATAAAAATAAAATAAAATATGTTCTGGAAACCTAACACATTCATGCTTTAGTGATGATTTTTGGTAAATTAATTGAGATTCTATGATCGGTGGAATAGTACAATCTTTCAAGTAGAATTTCTGTCTCGGTGAAAATAGCTGCTGAATTTTGTGAAAATGCATGAAACATGATAATTGCTAGTTAATTGTTATGTTTTGACCAATTTGCCCCTGCGGGAATACTTGCTAAATAGTTGTCGTTTTTTGACCAAATTGTCCTTGCGGGGAATAATTGCTAGTTAATTGTTATTGTGACCAAATTGCCCTTACGGGGAGTAATTGCTAGTGATGTACATTATTAATACATGACACGTAAATAATTGCTCACACACGTATCGTATCACAATTGTACTCGTTAAGTCACAAACGATTCACAAACAAACACGAAACGTATCTTGTGATTAGGAATTATGTGTCGGGTCTAGAGACTCGATATTAGTTCCGATACTTAGAAAATCTCCTTGTTGTTTTAGAACGCTAGAGAGAGTTTTCTGTGACGCGCATCACTTGGTGATTTATTTTGGGAATTCTTCGCAAACAGTGAGTTTCACTTACCCCTTTTAAACTGTTTTAAACGCTTTTCACTTGGGGAGATAACATACTCCGAAAAACGCATTTAAGATTTTGTTAGTAAATTATATATCACTTGTAAAGGCTAAGTGGCAAACGAAACAATTGAAGTCCTACACATCGAACCGGTTAATATTTGGAATAGCGAGTCACTGTTGAGTAGTACTACTGGGTTTGACAAACCCCACCCAACGCTAAACTCGACTGGAGGTCGAGCGGGTGTAACTTTGGCTAACACGTACCATGGTCTGGATGACCTGGTGACAAGGCACTTGATAAACAGTCAGCTTCGGTGTCGAACACTTAGTAATACTTGTTGTATAGGCTAGCTACCTATCGATATATAATTGATTTAACACTATCTGGTAACGCAAAACGCTGAACGCAAACGCTAAACGCTTTATTTTATTTAAACTTGTGAACTCACCAACCTTGTGTTGACACTTTTAGTATGTTATTCTCAGGTAGCCGAGTGCGGGCGCGCGGTATAGGATCATGCATTGCTTGAAACGTTTTTGTTATGCAAACTATTTTTAAAACTGTTATCAATTGGTTTAAGTCGTCCTGCGTGACGCAACATTTATTTCATGGTTTTTTTCGCTTCCGCATTTAATTACTCGTAAACGTTTTCGTGGTTTGAAAACTTTGTTTTTTTGGTTTAATTATAACTGATGATTCCGATCCTGTTAGTTCACACCCTCTGACGGTAAAACTCTGTTAGTGGATTTTGAGGGTGTGACAGATTGGTATCAGAGCCATTGGTTATAGCGAACTAGAAATTGAATGCATACTAGACTATAACCGCGACGACCCATTAGTTATAATGATACGCACTGCATAGATTTGTGTAGTCTTTGTTATCTTATCTCTTTACCCCTTTCACTCATACGCGCGCATACACGGATTACCTGTAGTAATGTCGACGCCGCCACCATCATCATCATCCAATCCGATGACTCATGCTCACGGGAAAGAACCGCAGTTACCTACCTCGTCGCCACCCCGTGTAGTCCCGGAACTCAAAGCTCCCGCACCGAAGAGGTATCGCTTATCCTGAGGCATGTACGAAAACGAAGTTAGCTGGGATTGGTACCCTAATATGATCAGACGTATGGGCTATCGCGAACAAGTTCCCCCGCTACCTCACCCGAGCCATCCTGCTTATCCCAACACCTTACCACCTATAACCGAACCTGTAGAGCGTGTGCTCGCAGCTGTTGTTTCTTGTTTGGAGCGTGATGTTGGTTACATGCGCTATACGAGAGAGAACGTTTCCGGACTGTTAAAAGATGGAACCGAAACTAAAGATGAAATTTCTCGCATGATAGTAGCAATGAAGGAAATGCAAGAGGCTAGTAATCAACAGATGATATATATATATATATATATATATATTATATATATATATATATATATATATATATATGTTAGAGGGGTTCACCGAAAATTTCAGCTCGATCCAATGGCCATATCTCCGGGAATCTGCATTTCTTTAGAGTTGTGTTTTCAAATCCGCCCAGCGAGCTAAACAATAAAACGGGTTTAGAAACCCAGCCTAAGCAACTCCAATCCTCATCTCCACCGTTCAAAATGATTATCTATGGGTTATTAACCCTCTGTAAACATATTAAGATGATCGGACCGTTAAATCTTCGGTTTAGACCGATCTTTGTGGACATGCAAGAATAATACAATCTGTCCAGATTTTAAAACTTGTTTTAACAAACTTAAGCTCAAAATTAGGACGATCGGAGCTTACCATTGTGTTCGGGAGGTCGAAAAATGGTTCCGGGTAAAATACGGAATTCGGCCGCCACCGGACCACCACGCCGGACCACCACCGGCCACCGCCGGACCGCCACGCACCACCGCCGGACCTCCCCGCTCCACCACCGGAATTCTCTGCCTTCTCTCTACTCTCTCTCTCTAGATTTCAGAAAATATGTTGTTAAATGGATAAAAAGTGGGGTGACCCACCTTATATAGGTTCGGTTTGGAACGAGTTTTACGATCGCGTTTCGGTTTCTCGCTTCATCGATCTCGCTACTTCGAGTGACGTTGTATTTTCCAAATTCATTTCATCAAAATAATTATTACGTTCTCGACTTAAATTTGTCTCGTTAACTTATTATATCCGCTAATAAGTTATTATCGATCGTTTACCGGTGTCCGTTCTGTGTTACTCCGAACTTAGTAAACATAGCATAGTTGATTTTCCCAAAAACAACTCATCCAAAATTATGGTGGTCTATTCGGTTTATTTTATCCAAATAATAAACCTCAATTACGGAGATAATATCAACTTTTGCAGGCTCATCGGTACATGGGCTTTAACGACCGTGTTCGAAAATACTAATTTGCATTTTTCCGCTTCGTTATAACTCAGAATT
>NW_027496911.1:0-19243 GCF_021521415.1 Bidens hawaiensis | reverse complement strand
GCCCGACAAAACAAGAAGAGGAAGCTTGGTATTTGGCAGTCAAGGGTAAACTTTGACACCTCATCCAGCCCTCGCCCTCTATTAGGCGGAAGGGATAACACGCACTCATCAAGCCGGAATCCTAGATGACGCCACTCACCAAAAGCGTCATAGAGATATTTGCCACTGAGAAACTCCCATGGCCAAAAGCTCCAATGATCCGACAGCGCCATAACGCTGATCAGAGCAAATCCTGTGACTTCCACGGGACAAAGGGCCACACCACCGAGGAGTGTACATCTTTGAAAGATATTGTCGAAACATTCGTCAAAGATGGAAAACTTACACACCTCGTGGCATCAATCAAGAACGGAGGGAGGAATGATAATCGATACAAGGGCAACGGACGAAAGCCCGTCGACATCAGCATCCACATGGTTCATGGCAACGTCAGAGGAAGAAAACGACGAACGACAGAACCATGTGCGTGGAAGGAAGCTGAAGTGCGCTTCTCGCGAATGCCAGGAGGGCCCAACAAAGAAGGCCCTATAGTCATCAAAAGCCAGCTGGGGCACTACATCACTTCCCGCACTCTTGCTGATAACGGCGCTTCGTCAACGGTCATGTACAGACAGTTCTTCGACAAACTAGACGACGAAGACAAAGAACGCCTGGAAACGGTCTACGCCTCGGTGGAAGGGTCCGATGGCAGCACAAACACCCCCCTGGGTATCCTATCTTTCCCCGTCACTCTCACATACGGGAAATACTCCCGCACAGAAGACGTGGACTTCGTTGTAATGAGGAAGCCACACCACACATACGACATTCTCTTCGGGAGAGATGGGATGGCAAGATTCAATGCCGTGGCGTCTTCAGTCCACGGCATGATGGGGTGGCCAACAGCTGAGGGTGTAGCGATGATCACCGGTATTCCCCTGGTATGCATCGCATCTGTCTCATCTAAACCCAAACCAAAGATGGCTAAACCAACCATTACCGAACCAGAAGAATGGGCCTTCAATGACAAATACCCTGACCAGGCTGTTACCATTGGTCCAACAATCATCGAGCCCACACGCACCTTACTCAAACGCTTACTACAGAAAAACGCTGACATCTTCGCGTGGACACCAGCTGACATGACTGGTGTACCTCGAAGTAAGGCAGAGCATAAGCTCAAGTGTGACCCGGCTTTTACGCCGGTCATACAAAAGCGTCGAGTAATGGGGGAAGAACAGGCTAACGCGTGTAGAACCCAAGTCAAGGAACTCCTAGACGCGGGCATCGTACGCGTTAGTAGATATCAAACATGGGCTGCAAATCCCGTCATGGTACCGAAATCTAACAAACAATGGCGCATGTGCATAGATTTCAAAGACCTAAACAAAGCATGCCCCAAAGATTGTTACCCGTTACCCGAAATTGACCTTAAGGTAGATTCGTTAGCACCATTCGCCTTAAATGCTTCCTTGATGCGTATAAGGGATACCATCAAATCCACATGGTCGTTGACGATCAGGACAAAACCGCATTTCGGACGCCTGATGGCACGTTTTGTTACCAAATGATGCCATTCGGACTTAAAAATGCCGGGTCCACATACCAACGCCTGATGGACAAAGAGTTTCATGCCCAAATTGGGAGGAACTTGGAAGTTTACATGGATGACTTGGTCATCAAAAGCCTTGAGCTAGAAGCGATGTTGAAAGACATCGAGGAAACTTTCAACACGCTCAGAAAGATAAACATGAAGCTCAACCCGAGCAAGTGTTCTTTTGGAATGGAAGAAGGGAAGTTCTTAGGAGTCATCGTTACCAAAGATAGCTTCAGAGCGAACCCTTAAAAGGTCGAAGCCATTATCAAAATGGAATCACCTACTACCATCAAACAAGCTCAGACACTGAATGGACGACTAGTTGCACTTAACCGCTTTTTGGCAAATCATGCGGATAGGTCGTTCCCATTCGTGTCAACATTGAGAAATTGTTTAAAGAAAACGCACTTTCGCTGGACACCAGAAGCGGAAGCAGCTTTTCAAGAGATTCGGTCACGCTTGATCGAACTCCCAACGCTCACAGCACCAGAAGCGGGGGAGGAGTTAATCCTATACCTCTCCGCCACAGATAGAGCAACCGGGGCAGTCCTGCTAGTAGAACGAAAAGGCATCCAGATGCCCATCTACTATGTTAGCCGCGTCTTAACAGACGTAAAAACCCGGTACTCTACTTTGGAAAATTAGTCTTAGCGCTCGTACAGGCTTCACGCAGGCTAAGACGGTATTTCCAAGGGCACCCAATCACCATTCTCACCAACTTCAAACTTGCAAACGTTCTAGGCAAACCTGAGTTGTCAGGACGCCTAGCCAAATGGGCAATAGAATTGGGAGAATATGCGATAAAGTACAAGCCAAGACCAACCATAAAAGGCCAGGTCTTGGCCGACTTTATTGCAGAAGTCCCCGCTTCGCGGGAGAAAGAGTGCCAGGAAGAGGTTCAACCCTCTCCAGCACAGGACATTGATGATGTCTGGCGACTCTACACTGATGGAGCAGCCAACAATGAGGGTTCAGGCGCAGGGTTGAAACTAACCAACCCAGCAGGCCAAGAGTACACTTATGCTATTCGACTGGATTTTCCAAGTACGAATAACGAAGCGGAGTACGAAGCATTCTTGGCCGGATTGAGAATTGCGCGTAAGATGAGAGTGAAAAACTTGGAAGCCCACGTGGATTCCATGTTAGTAGCCAACCAAATAAACGGGACATACACGGCCGTGAACGACACAATGGCCCTGTACCTCGCACAAGCAAAAACCCTTATGCGCGATTTCAACGATTGTAAAGTCATACATGTCAAGCGAAGCGAAACAAATCTGCGGATGCGTTAAGCAAGCTTGCATCGTTAGCCTTCACCCACTTGGGAAAGGACATCCGCATTGAACTCCTTGGAACACCATCAGTTCCGCACAAGGAAATTTGTGTCATCCAAACCGGCACGAAAACGTGGATGACACCAATCATAAATTACCTTGCGGCGGGTATACTACAAGAGTCAAAAACACAGGCAAGAAAGATAAGCTGTAAAGCACTGAACTATCAACTCGTTGATGACATACTTTACAGGCGTAATTTTCTTGGCCCACTCCTAAGATGCGTGGACAACCAAGATGCTGATTACCTCCTAAGGGAAGTACACGAAGGCATCTGCGGAGTACACGCAGTTCCACGCGCAGTTGTAGCTAAGCTAAACAACGCGGGATACTTTTGGCCGGGGATGCATACGGATGCGCTGGCATACATCAGGAAATGCAGGTCCTGCCAACTTTACGCACCCAACACGCATCGCCCAAAAAATGAACTTGTTCCAGTCACTTCTTCATGGCCATTTCAGAAGTGGGCCATCAATGTGACGGGCCCGTTTCCCACAGCAGCAGGGAACGTTCAGTTCCTAGTGGTAGCTATCGATTACTTCACCAAGTGGATAGAAGCAAAACCCTTAGCCCAAACAACCGCAAAACATATCAAAAAATTTATTTGGGAATTTATTATTTGTCGTTTTGGACTTCCACAGAATTTGGTGAGCGATAACGGCACCAACTTTGCTGACAAGAAGCTACAAAAGTGGCTGAAAGAACTTCAAATCACCCACACCTTTACCTCAGTGGCACACCCGCAGGGTAATGGTGAGGTGGAAAGAGCAAACAAGAGCATCGTTGATGGTATAAAGAAAAGACTCTTGGAACATAGATCCGGCTGGGTGGACGAAGTTCCACACGTCCTTTGGGCAAACAGAACGCTAAAAAAGGCAAGTACGGGGGAAACCCCGTTCAGCCTCACCTATGGCACTGAAGCCATGGTCCCGGTCGAAATTGGTCTACCCTCACCAAGGGTCTTGACTCAACCAGAAGACAATGATGCGGAAAGGCGATTAGACCTTAAGCTAACCGAAGAACGCAGAGACTTAGCCACAGCGCGTGAAGAGAACTACAAGCGACAAATGCAAAAATACTACAACACGCGGGTAAAACTTTGCAACTTCAATGTCGGAGACTACGTACTGCGTAACAACGAGGCTTCGAACCAAGAACGCCCAGGAAAGCTGGCCCCGGTCTGGGAAGGGCCATACATTATCAAAGAAGTTTTGGGAAAAAGGCGCATACCGGCTCGAAAGGCTCGATGGCACCCCCATCCCAAGAACATGGAATGGATCTCAATTACGCAAATGTTACATGTAGATCAATTCCAAACTTGTAAAGAAAAGGCCTAGAGCCACTTCTAATGGAAATGATTCTCCTTTATCACATTGTGTTGATAGCCTTACCTTTATACTTATGAACTTTCCACACTGATATGCCGGTATTCACCGCATAAATAAGTATGGGAAGAAGTAAGACGTTGCGTGTGGAAGGCGGCAAAACCCGCATAAACATAAAAACGGTAAAAATTTCTAAGGAAAAGATGAAGAAAACCTTCACGCAGGTCAGATATAGGTAAAGTTTGGCCATCCTACTAAGTGAAAGTGACGGTCTTACCCGCACAATTAGGATACAGGAAGCAAAACTTTAACTTATTATCTACCACGTTGACAGGTTAACTTATCCTAAACACTTAGAAAATTGCTAAGTTAAACTAAAATATGCATGAATAAAACATATAAGGTTTACAAGGCAAGGCATTAACAAAAACATTTATATTCCATAAAAATTCAAAGATTACAAGAATGGCTGGGCATCTACCCGCCTACAAAAATGTAAATCTATCCTAGCGGGTGGAAGGGATCTCAGGGTTCAAGCTTCAGGACCACTCCCTCCAAACCCACTTGAACCCGCACCATTAGTTGGCTGTGGCGGTTCAAGGAAAGCCTTGAGAATAGTTAGCCCTTCATCAGCAGCAGCAATCTCGTTCACCTTCTCCACCACCGGATGCGAGAAGGCAGCATACTGGTTCACTGCTTGATCATAGGCAGCTTCAGTGTCCACGTCGTATAGAGGAAAGTTGGAAGGCGGAATGCCCTTCTCAACAAACCCCAGACCAAGCAGGAAACCAGCCTTTTCCCCATCCTAATGAGAAGCGTTGAGGGCTGCGCTCATAGCATCGTCATATAATGTGTTCGTGAAGATCCGATGCACAACCTGCAAAATAAAAATATATATCAACTTTTCTAAGTATAAGTAAAAGCGTAAAGAAATTATGAAGCTATGCATACCTGAGGCAACGCTTCTCGCAGAAGCCACTCCTTATTTGTCAGAGCTTCCTGGAGGGCAGCTTGAGCTTGATCACGGGCGCGTTCGACTTCATTTCTGTTAAGGTTGGCAAGCAGCACATCCTTAGCAGCAGCCTCTTCAACGCCCTTCAGCTTACGCTCAGTGCGGTCAAGCATACCCTTCTGATCCAGAAGCTCTTGGAGCTTCTTGGCGTCTTCTAAGGCCAAGGCATCATGAGCCTGCTGGAGCTTCTCTAATTTGGCTTTAAGCTCTTCGTTTTCAGTGCGTAGAGGCTCAGCAACAGCTTCAGCCTTGGTGGCCCTCTCGGTCGCGTTCCGTGCGGTTTCCTTGGCCAACCGAAGCTGTTCGTTAACAGCTTGGGTAGCCTTGGAACGAGCCTCGTGCCGGGCCTGAACCTCGACCTCGAGGTCCTTGAAGGCCTTCTCCTTCTCCTCGGCAATGGCGGCAAGTCTCTTATTCTCCTCCCGGATCGCTCGCGCCTGAGCCACTTCCAGGCAACGCGCCGTCTTTAACTTGTCGTTTTCACGACAGAGCAACTCGACGCGCGGCTGCATCCGGGCAAGGAGTATTCGGAGCTCATTGGTTAGCCTACCCTCTTGGTAGCTAGCCATGGCCTCCCCCAACGCATCGCTTGGGGCGGCGTGGCGCGCCCATTCTACGCAGTCCACAGCCGTTCGAAGGGTTGTTTCCCGGCGGATGTTCCACCGTGGAACATACACCTCATTGGAATCTGAAACTGCAAAAACAAAAAACAGTTAGGAAAAAATGATATATAAATATATATATATATATAGGCCAAAATAACCCTACGCACCTGTAGGGTCGACAACAGGCCGGTAGCCGCCAAACCCATCACCCGAACCTAAGGGATATCCATCCAAGAGGTCAGGGAGATGGGAAGGAGGCAGAGATTGGCTAGAAGCCCCAACCCTGAACATACCTGATGAACCGGCCATGGACGAGGTAGTCGCCGGTGCCGGAGGAGGCATGGTTGAAGCCGCCGCGGTAGAGACCATCGGAGGTGAACTCACTGGAGGTGAACTCACTGGAGGTGAACTCACAACCGTGGCCGCCGCTGCGGAAGAGCCCGCAGAAAAAATCACCGCCGGCTCAGTGAAGGATGCGGTGAAGATGGCACTGACAGCCGGCGGAGATGATGTCACAATTGGAACAGTTTCCTCAATGGGATGAGCAACTGAACCAACAGTACAAACAGGCGCAGCGGCCTGGGTCATCGCCTCGGGTAGGTTGACCAAACCTACCGTCGTGGGTCCAGAACTGCTCCTTCCCGCACCACTTTGGAATGCGGTTGCATCCACGCCTGCATGAAGATAACAATATTAAAAACAATGGCGGAAAGAAATGTGGGAAAGATAAATAAAAAGTATACTTACGGGTTTTCTTAATCTTGAAGGTCCTGACGGGCGGGGACGAACCCGATGGAACTGGCCTCTTCATGCCAGTCACCATCGTAACAGTTGGCTGCTCGGAGGTGACAGCTGTCCCAACCTCCGAGACAATTGTCTCACCACCACCAGGGTTCCCCGCCGCCCCCTCGCTTTCAGTCTCGGAGTCAGACTGATCTCCTAAGTCGACGGCGGAGGTAATCTTCGCCTTGCCCTTCACGGCGGCAGCTTTCTTCTTCCTCACGAAGACAGGCCCATCTGCGGATTCCTCATCAGAAGATGACAAAATTAGAGGAACTCCAGCAGAAGTCTGAGCATGCAGAGGGCGAGGATTAAAGAATCCCTTACCTGGCCGCGTGGCGCTCAATATCTCGTGGCCCCGCGGGTAGACCTCCACGAACCTATCCGCCGTTTGCTCCAAAATGGGCAAATCGTTCTCGTCAAGATCACGAGTACCCAGTCGAGCGGGACCACCAGTCTCCCGCGGCTGCAGAAGCGATTGCAAGTTGTTTCTCTCTGAAAATAAAAAGAGAAACGGTTAGAAGAAAAACCCTAAATCAGCACAAAAGACGGAGCATACCGTAGGGAGTAGAATTCAAACCGTATTCGAGGATGATAGGTACTTGCGGCGTCCCAGAACCGGCATCCTTCCATACCCGGCTCATCCCAAGCATCACCATCCCAGACTCCGCAAAGCGGTAAACCGGAGTCTGGATCTGGGAGATCTTGGTAAACCATTCCGTCTCCTGGTAGTTGGAGGCGTGAAGGTTGGGGAGTGCTCTCCCGTTCTTAAATGTCATCGCAATGGGGACGACACGGGCAGAGATGTAGAAGAACTCCCACTTCCAAGACCGAAGACTGCGCTCGGTAGCGCAGATCTTCAAACCCTTGATCCGAGTGACCAAGGTGTACCAGCCTTGGATGCACCTCCAGGAATAGAAGGTCATCAGGCGGTCGACGCGGGGCTCAACGCCCAGAATGTGGCACACCCATTCAAAGTGGCGAACCTTAGCGATCGCCATCAGGTGCACCTCCGTCAAATGTACACAGTGCTTCTCCAGAACACGGTATACGAACTTCGTTAATGGGAATCTAAGATTCCCATATATGAAGAATGAGGCATAAACCCCTATCTTGCCCTTAGGGGCATCATACACCGTCTGGTGAGGCTCCGGAAACTCAGGCTCGTAAGGCTCGATCATGAACTTCTTGACGATGTAGTGATACAAGTCAACAGAAAGAGTACACTGGCACTCGCCAGTAGTACTCTTATCGTCCTTATCAGACGTGGACGACGGATTCTCGAGGAATACATCGGACTCCTCGGCAGTAATCTCGAGATCATGAGTAGAAGACATTTTTGAAGTATGAAAGAGAACGATTTCAGGAGAATGCTAGACAGAAAAGTTAGAGTATTCGCTGGAAATCGCTTAGAAGAAGAAGAGTGAAGTGAAGGTGTGAATTGAAATGCACCCTCTCCC
Source organism: Bidens hawaiensis (assembly GCF_021521415.1). NCBI lineage: Eukaryota > Viridiplantae > Streptophyta > Magnoliopsida > Asterales > Asteraceae > Bidens > Bidens hawaiensis. The sequence goes on along the minus strand of NW_027496911.1, from coordinate 11,151 downwards.
CCCTTTATATACTCATCGCAATGAATGCGATGAATTTAATGCGGAGGAGAGAGGAAGCGCAGGTGCAATGAAATGGCGACACGTGGAAAGCGCAAGCTGGCAACAGCTGTCGACAGGACGCGTGCCGTAAAATTCGCGCCCACGCGCCCAGAAACTCGCGCCCACGCGCCTGAAAAAGCATCTGGAATGACCATATACTGTCACGTCGCCATAACTTCCTGCACATCCTGAACTGTCAGAAGAAACCGTCGGAAGACGCTAACGTCCCTTCAACAGTTTGGACTGTTCTTATCCTTTCACCAACTCTTCGAACTTCAAAAAGATTCAAAAAGATTCAAAAATAAGAGGGAATATACCCTCTCACCTTGGGAAGCAAAAAACCATAAGACAAGTGCGGGTACAGTGTCAAGGCGAAACCCTTCACATACTTAGCACTTGCAGGGAATTGAAGCCAAGAAGGATCTTGTGGGCCATGCTTGTGGAAAGGGAAATAACACCTCCGCATGGCGGGAATGTGGACAACTAGATTGTTTGAAACTTCAAGGTGGAATTGGTAGTTTAACATAACTGATCACTATGTCCAAAACTACCAAAACCTCGTGAAGAGTCTATACAAGTGAAAGTCAACGCTCCCGACTTGCGAAGAGGTTAAACACCTACCCGCATCATAACCAAAGATCAGGCAGAGAAGTCGGGAATTTCTGCAAGTGACATTAGGAAAACCGCGGGAAGAATCCCCACGGAAAACCTTAAAAAACAAAAACCTCTTTAAAACCCCTTGCTTAAAGTCCAAAAGTTCACCCCACTTATTAACAATTCATGAGAAGAACAATGGACTGGGGAGACTTGAAGAGGTAGGTCCCCGCAAAGCCCAGTTGAACCCGCAAGTCACACCTTGAAGAGGTACGTCTGCGCAAAGACTAACTGGTCCCGCAGGACCCACCATGCTCAGAGAGATGAAGACCTTACACGCAGTAAGCCAGCTGTTCCCGCAGGAAAGCCTCCCTTGGTACAGTACCCTGCCTGTTCCCGCATCTATGGGTACAAGCCAAGAAGGAAGGCTACCCGCACTAACGGTAAGGCTACACGCATTAGGCACTAATTCTTATACTTCAGCAATGTCACCGGAAGAAGGAATGAGCAAGGCGGGAATATTCCCGCCCAAAAGAGCCAGTCTGTACGCTTCTGGAAGATCTTTTGTACTATACCTGCCAAGGTAGGACAAAATAGATAAGATCTGACCAAAGCAGCCCATGAACCAATCACATGGTGACAGCTCACCGACAATAGTACGAGGAGGAGCACGCTCTAGTACAAAACGTCACTATCAGCCGCTGCCTACCAACCAGCTCCCATCGTGGCACGTACATAGCCCGTAGTTGGTGGAAAAGGAATAGTATACAGCCGGCCATGTCACTATCAGCCGCTGCGTACCCACCAGCTCCCATCGTGGCACGTACATAGCCCGTAGTTGGTGGAAAAGGAATAGTATACAGCCGGCCATGTCACTATCAGCCGCTGCCTACCCACCAACTCCCATCGTGGCACGTACATAGCCCGTAGTTGGTGGAAAAGGAATATTATACAGCTGGCCGTACCTGCTTGGAAACCTACCTTCGGCTATAAATACTCCAACACCTTGGAACGGTATCATCATCTTATCTTCTATAGCTATTTCTCTTAATATACACTTATATTCAGAGCGATCTAGTCTGATTCTCACGCCGGAGGGTGGTCACAAGGAGGAACCCCCCCCCCTTCTCAGTGACGAGCTCACGGTGTCTGTTTTGCAGGTCAAGAAGAATAACCATCTTTGCCGGACCTAACCCTCGTGGGAAACATCTACTTAACCCTAAGATTATCCGTAATATCCGGGGTCACTTAGTGTTTCTTCAATATTAATGATCTATATATTTAAGTTTTTTTTAATTATTAAATAGTCTATTTTATGACCATCAAAAGAAAAAAAAACAACAAAACTAGTAACCATTATTAGATAAGTTAAGAAGATAAATTAACAAAATTGAAATTGCATAACGATGATCAATCTAGTTCAGGTAGTTTAGCTATATTCTTCATCCATAAAACGAATAAGATTTGATCTCACATATCAATTTGTGTACCGATAGTGATATGTTGTCAAACATGTCGCCATTTTAAACTCGCTATATATACCAACATGTAAATAGAAAATTGCTTGTAACCGCCTTCTCAATGATTCTTGTTTTTGTGTATCGTTCAAGATTTCTAGTAAGTCACCCATCCAACTGCATTACATGATTACTAGGTTGCACCATTCGCTTTATGTGTCGTATGATACTTGTAAATTATGACATATCTTGATAAATCTGTTTCAATTGCTAAATATTGATTTTTTATAAAGTTGATAGTCACCCATGTGAAGATTTTCTTCTTGGATATTAAGACTGTTAGGACTCACTTCGCCATGTCAAGGCAAACATTGCGGGTTTAATCCCAGTTAGTCGTAGATTATTTGGAAGATATAATTGGAGGACATGTATGGTCTGGTTTCATTTGTAGTGATAACAACTGACCGGCTTTGACATGTTTAATGTAAAGGAGTTGTGTGGTAAGTTTCTATAATATGAGGGTCTACAAGCAAATAGTTCATGATGCAAAGGACTTAGATATAATTATGACACGTGTTATCTTTATCACTTTCTGTGTAGCACTTGTCGTATAGGTGAAGTGGCTAATAATCATAACCCACTAAACCATGGTTATGCACTAATGCTTATGTTAATTAATAAGGGAAAATTCTCAAAATAGCCCTTTTAGGAGAGAGAAAGTGCAAAATAGCCCTAAATTTCAATATATTCTTAAAATAGCCCATCTAATTTGGACTGAGCAGACGAGATTTGAAAAAATCCTCCGGCCAATAAAATTTAGATAAGTGTTAAAATCCGACGAGATTTTTAAAAATATTGGGGGACCAGTCCATATTTCCTATTAAAAGTTCTTGAAATTAAACAGTCTTGCCAGACGGTCTTTTAATATTTCCTAACGTGTCCCCACAACTTTCAAAAACATGGGAAAATGTGCCTTTAAATTTAGTCTTTCAAGACGCATTTAGAGTGAATTTGTACCAAGAAGACGAGGTTGTAGTTTATTTCTTATGTGTTTAAATTTAGTCTAGACCTTCAAAATTTATTTATATTCCGTCTATACCGACAATTGTCACACCCCGACTTAGGGCTTAGGCGTGTGACCACATGTTGGTACCTGTTTTGTAAATATATCAGAGTTTATGGGTTAATTTTAGCGGAAGACTTTAGGTTGAATATAATATTAATTTACATTGAAAATTTACTTGGGAATTAAACACCCAAGTATAGTTTACAAAATATATGTTTCATAATACAAGGATTTGTTATAAAAAACGGAGCCATCTTGTACGCGCTTCTAACATCATATAGACTCCAATCCTTGCTAATGCTACTTATGCTTAATTACCTGCAATTGGTTGGAAAAATACGTCAGCTATATGCTGGTGAACACGTATGACTCAACAAAACATTTGAATGACATTACAATACAAATATAGTTTTCTCTACAAGCTCAGCAGAAGTATTTCTAATTCTGGTCTATGTACCACTGCCCTACACACACAATTGTTCCCGAGCCACGTAGCCCTTACCGGGAGACTAGTTATGACCATTAGCCCACGGCCACGTAGCCTTAGAATAATTAGGCTGAACGGTTATGTATGGATCCAGACACATGTGTATTCGGTCTGAGTTGACTTTATTTTCTACTTTGTATTATAAAGTTTTAGAGATTACTTGATCTCATGTAGACAATTGATTGACTCGTTAAGACAAACGCCCGTTCGTCTCATTGAGTATAAATATGTTTTGACTGATAAAAAGGTTAACGTATTCACGTTATAAAATGTTTGAACGTATTCACCTGTACCGTCGGTGTTGTAAACCTTGACTGATTAATTGATTGATTGATTGTGAATGATACTTAACCTATACACAAATAGGTTTATATGAATGTTTTGAATGATGATTAAGCTATGATTGTAAGCTTAACCTTGAAATCGTTTATCTTTGATTGTGATTGAAAACTCTTGGTTTATGTGACGTTTGATATAGCATGCTTTGCCCTAATAGGTTCTAACACGTTGGTAAGTTTCTCCAGGTTAGTAAATGGGTCCCTCGGTTGATTGGGATTTATGCGAATTACTTTTCCTTAGGCAAGAAACTTACTACTAGTGATATCCCCCTTTTCAGTTACTACATGCCCGTCAAAATATATCTTTTGTTTGACATTACTTCTTCATGGAGTAACGTTTATGAAAATATGATTGTGAATGAATGTTTGTAAAATACGATCAAGGTTAAAGGCCATAGCCTTGATTGATAGTCTAAGCTATAATTCAAATAACTTAAACATAACTCCTACCTTAGTTCGGATGATTAGAATGATAATAAGAAAAATGCAGGATCTTGATCTATTCGCTTATGTGATTGCTACTTGATTACGACTTCGTTTCTTGCACGAATTACGAGAAAATGGCTCGTCGGCTTGCTACGGCAACGTGGCACGTCTTTCGAGGCTATGTGTGTGAAAGTGAAGGTGTGTTTGGGATGAATGGGACTCATGCCCGTCACCCCCTTTTATAGCCAATTTTCGTCCCCATCGCGGTACGCGATGGGTTCCTTGGGACCCGTCGCGTACCGCGGCGCCGCAAAATAACGTCGTCTAATCTGGTGGTGGCACGTGGCCTGTCGCAACGCGCCACATGTTGACACGTTGTTGGACACGTGTCCACTGACTCAGCAACCCCATCGCACTACGCGATGGGTTACATTTTACCCCGTCGCGTACCGCGACGGGACAAGATTTTCAGAATTTACAGTTTCAGTCCCTATACTTTCTAAATTAGTACATTTGGGCTTAAATTAAAGAGGGTAAAAGACGCGGTGTTACATCCTCCCTACCTTTTGAATAATCTCGTCCTCGAGATTTATTGGAATAGATAGGGATACTTCTTTTTCATTTCTGACTCGAGTTCCCACGTATACTCGGGTCCTCGTCTTGAATCCCATTTGATTTTCACGAGTTTGAGTCGTTTGTGCTTGAGAAACTTGATCATGTTATCTTCTATTTGAATTGGTTGTTCTACAAACTTAAGTTTCTCGTTGATCTTGCCATCTTTCAATGGCATTGCAAGGGTTTCGTCGGCTAAACACTTTGCGTAGATTGGATATGTGAAACACGTCGTGAATACCTTTCATCTCATCGGGTAATACTTGGCGGTAAGCAATTGGTCCTATGCGTTCGAGTATTTTGAATGGTCCGACAAATCGTGGACTCAGTTTTCCTTTCTTCCCGAATCTTACTACTCCTTTCCAAGGCGATACTTTCAATAGTACTTTGTCGCCTTCTTTGAACTCTAGAGGCGTGCGGCGAACGTCCGCATAGCTCTTTTGTCGATCTCTTGCCGTTTTCAATCGTTCACGGATTTGTATAACTTGATCTGTAGTCCTTTGAACAATCTCGGGTTCTGATAACTGTGCATCACCTGTTTCTGACCAACATATAGGTGTTCTACGCTTTCGTCCATACAATGCTTCAAATGGTGCTGCTTGGATACTCGTATGATAACTGTTGTTGTACGAGAATTCCATCAGCGCGAGATGAGTGTCCCAACTTCCTCCTAAGTCGATAACGCAGGCACGAAGCATATCTTCTAAGGTTTGAATTGTACGTTCACTTTGGCCATTAGTTTGGGGATGGTATGCAGTACTTAAGTTTAGTCGAGTCCCCATTGCCTTTTGAAAACTTGACCAAAAGTTTGAAGTAAAACGACTATATCTATCGGATATGATGGATAGCGGCACACCATGTAAAGATACAATGTTTTCGACATATAAATGTGCTAACTTATCCATACTAAACGTTTCTTGAATTGGAATGAAATGGGCAGACTTCGTAAGTCTATCTACAATAACCCAGATTGCATCATTTTGGCGTGAAGTCTTTGGTAACTTCATGATGAAATCCATAGTTATCATATCCCATTTCCAAATTGGTATCTCAGATTGTTGTAACAATCCTAACGGCTTTTGGTGCTCGGCTTTTACTTTGGAACACGTTAGGCATTTAGCTACATACAAAGCAACATCTTTCTTCATACCGATCCACCAGTAATCATCCTTTAAATTGTGATACATCTTGTCGCTTCCTGGATGCATCATATACTTTGACTTGTGTGCTTCTTCGAGAATCTTGTCTCTTAGACTTCCAACCATCGGTACCCAAATCCTTGTACCGAGTCTAAGTATTTCATCACTTCCTTTAGTCAATTGATCGATTGTACCATTCTCTTTCTCGGCTTTTTATATTTCCTTCCTCCAGTGCCAACTTCTGAGCTTCTTTAATTTGGCATGCTAAATCGACTTTAAGTTTCAATCTAAGAGCTCGGACTCTCTTTGGCTTCTCATGTTCTTTTCTACTTAAGGCGTCAGCCACTACGTTGGATTTTCCTTCATGATATACGATCTCACAGTCGTAATCATTAAGCGTTTCCATCCAATGCCTTTGTCTCATATTCAACTCCTTTTGATCAAATATATGCTTCAAGCTTTTGTGGTCAGTGTATACCGTGAACTTAACACCATACAAGTAATGTCGCCATAACTTCAATGCGAAAATTATAGCGCCTAATTCAAGATCATGCGTGGTGTAATTCTTTTCATGTACTTTCAATATTCTTGAAGCGTAAGCAATCACTTTTTTTACTTGCATCAAAACACTTCCCATTCCCGTGTGCGAAGCATCACAGTAAATGGTAAAGTTTTCCAATCCATCTGGCAAGGCCAGAATAGGTGCGTTGTTAACTTTTGTTTGAGTGTTTCGAATGCTTTCTCTTGCTTCGGTCCCCATTCAAACTTAATTTCTTTCCTTGTGAGTGAAGTTAGTGGCACAGCTATTCGAGAGAAGTCTTGAATGAATCTTCGGTAATAACCGGCTAAGCCTAGAAAACTTCGAACTTGAGTCGGTGTCTTGGGTTTCTCCCATTTAGTTATAGCCTCAATCTTTGTTGGGTCTACTTGAATACCCTTCTCATTTATAACATGACCAAGAAATTGTACTTCGAACAACCAAAATTCACACTTGGAGAACTTGGCGTATAATTTCTCGTTTCTTAGAGTTTCAAGTATGATCTTAAGATGAACTTGATGATCGTCTTTGGATTTTGAGTAAACAAGAATGTCATCGATGAAGACAATAACAAATTTGTCCAAGTATGGCTTGCAAATCCGATTCATCATGTCCATGAAAGCTGCTGGAGCATTAGTGAGTCCAAAAGGCATAACGGTGAACTCATAATGTCCATATCGGGTTCTGAACGCTGTCTTAGGAATATCCTCCTCTTGTACTTTTAATTGATGATAACCCGATCTTAGATCAATCTTGGAAAAACAACTTGCTCCATGGAGTTGATCAAACAAGTCGTCAATTCTTGGTAATGGATACTTATTCTTGATCGTGACCTTGTTTAGTTCTCGGTAGTCCATACACATTCTCATTGATCCGTCATTCTTCTTTACAAACAAAATTGGAGCTCCCCATGGTGACGAACTTGGACGTATAAATCCTTTTTCTAATAACTCGTCCAACTGTTTCTTCAATTCCTTCATCTCCGTAGGTGCTAGAAGATAAGGTGATTTAGCAATTGGTGATGTTCCTGGCATAAGGTCGATCCTAAATTCTACTTCTCTATCAGGCGGGGCTCCTAGTAGCTCATTAGGAAATACATCTTGAAATTCGGATACTATCGGCACTTCTTCCATCTTCTTGGGTTCAGGTTCCTTGGTTACATAGGCCATGAATGCGAGGCATCCCTTACCTATGCAATGATTTGCTTTAATCTTGGAAAAGATTCCTACCTTTCCTCCTTCTTTGTCTCCAGTTACATGGATGATTTTATTGTTAGACGTTCGGATATCAATAGCTCTATCATTACATAAGATACGGGCTTGATTAAATGATAACCAGTCCATACCTAATACTACATCAAAACCTGCTAATGTCATAGGCAACAATCGTACAGGTATGACGTGATTGGCTAAAGATATTGTGGCATTCTCTAAAGCCTCAGTTATTCTTCTTACATTGCCATCAGCAGTTACTACTTCATAATGTTTATCTAGTTTAACTAATTGCTCATTTAATAGACTACAAAATTTATAATCTATAAAACTTTGGTTTGCACCCGAGTCAAATAAAATTCTAGCATAAACATTATTAATAGGAAACGTACCGGTGATCATGTCCGGCATTTCTGCTGCCTTCTGGGTGTCTAACATAAAGGCACGAGCGTTTCCTTTCTTGGCATCGGTCTTTGTACCGCTGCCACTTGCACTAACTGTCACTGTCATTGGCTTCTTTTTCGAACACTCGTTGCTATAATGTCCCTTTTCACCACATATAAAACATTCCACTGTTTTCCTTGTACAACTTGCTTCCACATGACCCGGTCTTTTACAAAAATTACATGTAACCGAGTTGTTTGGTCGAAGGCATTTTCCAAAGTGCCTCCTTCCACACGACTTACAAATAGGGCGATTATACACAAACGCCCCTTCCCTCTTCTTCTCCGTATTTTTCACCTTTCCACTCGCACTCGTCTTTCCATTATCCTTCTTTCTCTCATCTCGGTTCCTCAACATCCCATCCATCAAATACCCGGCCAACTCCATGGCTGATTCCGTCGAAGACGGCATGTGTGAACGTACTAAATCATGGATTTCTATTGGTAGTCCGTAAATGTATCGTGTCACCTTGTTGATTTCAGGAGTGACCAGATGAGACACAATTCTATAGTACTCAAGGAACTTGGTGTTATATTCCTTGAGATTGGTTCCCACAACCTTGTGGTTCCACAGCTTGGTTTGAATCTGATCCATTTCGTTGATCGGACAAAATTTCTTCAATACCATAGCTTTGAACGTTGCCCAGTCTAAGTTGTATAGATTATCCCTACCCTTAACTCCAATTAGGGTATTCCACCACTCTAATGCCTCCCCCTTGAACATCTGGGAGGTATATTGCACCTTCTTTCTTTCCGTACACTTGCTTATTAGCACAATCGATTCCATCTCCTCCAACCATCGGAGGGTATGTATCACTCCTTTATCCCCGTGAAACTCTTTGGGGTTGTAGATGATGACCGTCGTTTGAGTCAATCAAAAACCTAATTAAACTATATAGATAGAGCAAGTAGGGTATCGTATCACAAGGAGTATGTGGTCAATGCAATTCGTGTAACAGATTTATAATTATGAAGTAACTGGTTTTAGTGCTGATCACACAAGCAATATTTTGAATTAAGAGAACTAAGCAACGAACAAATAAACGAGTTGTAAACAGTTAACAAAGCAAACCACACCCGAGAATTCAAGTAAGCAACCAAACAGTAGCTCATGCAACCTAACAGATTGATTATCAACGATTAACTGAAAACTGATCAACCAGACAAAACCTTAGACGTCAACAATTACTTTACACACGGAATTGGTTATCAAACAGTCCTTGCCAGTGTGACTCAGTTAAGGGTAATTGTACGTTTTATCGTATTCAATCTAACCAAACAGTTATATGACTAATTATCTAGCAACTGGTAACAGATCGTTCAGACCAACGTAAACCTAAACCGACCCAGAAATACTAAACATCAATAATCATATATCAATCTTCAATAACAAAACATAAGTATTCTTAATCACATGAGAAAAACTGTAAATGGTTACAAACTATACATCCCGGGTGCGATTCTAGGAGATTAGCCGAGCCGCGACATCATCGAATCTTCAATACGGATGATATAGATCATAGATATAGTCTTGACACGAGCTAGGGTAGTGGAAATCGCCTATAGGACTGCTGGAAATCGCCTCTTGGTTCTAAAAACGGAGTTAGGGTTATTGTTTGATGAAGAATGAGATATAACATATTTTTCCAGTCTGCACACCCGTCGCAGTACGCGATGGCTATATCACCATCTCATCGCCTACCGCGACCTGAGAAAACCTCAAATTCAGATTCCTCTCGTCGAGAAACCCAAAATTCATATATTATGGCTCCCGTAACTCATTTTCTAGCCCAGGATGTGCTCGTTTTACTTCAGGATCGCATTTTGGCAACCCATCTTGTTCAGTTTTAGCATCGGCTTATGATTTCTCATCCATACTCTTCCCGAATCATTGTAACACTTCCCAAGACATCAAATCATACTTCGGTCTTCCCGAGATATCATTCCATGCCCGTACAGGTCTCTCATTTAGCATCTTTAATGATCAGTGACCTGAAATACAAAAGCACGTATGAAGTACCAAAGTTCTAACAGTATACTCAATAAAACTACATAATTAATACACTAATATATGTACAAAATACTCGACCATCAGTAGACCTTAAACACCTTGAAATCACAACCTTCGTGTATTTTGTGTTTCTTTGTTTTCTCACGTAGGTCGTTTTCAGCCGTTGAACTTGCATCACTCGTTTCTTTCTTTCTTTCGGTTTCCTTTTTCTTACTCTCCTTCTTTTCAGATTCTTTCTTGGATTCCCTCTTTAAAGTAGCAGTTTCACTTCTACTTGCTCTTTTGTTAGATTGAGAAGCAGTACGGCTTGGATCATTTTTTAATATTTCATAGATTGGGTTTACGGCTTCTTTTATTAGATCACGAATACCGAGTACGTAATCCTTCGGTATTTCTTTAATATTTTCCTCGATAGCTTTTTCTTGTAAAATTTCTTCAATTGTCTTTCCTTTATTGTTTATTTGAGTTTCTTGTTTACTGTTTGCTTTAGACATGCTGTTACATGAATAAAACAAGATTTAGAAAAGACACACTTTATATTACATTATTTATCTTACAAGAAAAAGATCATACAACAACTTAACAACAGTATACAACAACGATTTCTAATCCTTAATCCATTTTGTAACAAGATTTTTCATCTTGTCACATTTCTTAGCTATCTTTTTCCCAATCTTCTTTTTGTCCACTCTCTCATTCCTCAGCTCATCTATCACTGCATTAGGCGGGTTTGGATATCCCGTTGGTGCGGATGCGGCTGGGAAGAGATAAGCGTTCTCCTTGGGATAGA
>NW_027496910.1:0-34400 GCF_021521415.1 Bidens hawaiensis | reverse complement strand
CAAAAATTTCGCCCCTTCATTTTATACTCATAAATCCATTTAACCCACAACGAGTTACGCACATTGATTAAGCTCCAAATATGATAAACCAGCAGAGAGTTATTGACATCCCGTATACGCCGGATACCCAAACCACCTTCACACTTCGGCCGACACACAATATCCCAAGAGACTTTATGCTTTCCCTTATTTTGACCATAATCCCAAAGAAAGTTTTTAATCCGTTTCTCAAGATCAGCAATAAGTCTAGAAGGGAGAGAAAACACAGCAGCCCAATAAATATATAAAGACGAAAGAACAGACCTGACCAGCTGCAATTTACCCGCAAAAGATAAAGTTTTATTCTTCCAATCTCCAATCCGACTATCCATACAATCCAGCAACCTCTTACAATCCCGGTAATTTAACCTCGTGGATATAAGAGGAACCCCCAAGTATTTAACCGGGAGCCTTCCTTCAACAAAGGGCATAATATTCAAAATACCACCTTTAACACGGTCCGGGACATTACAGAAAAACGCGGTACTTTTTGGAACACTCGGAGTAAGCCCGGACATATCTTTGAAATCATTCAGAGCCCCCATAATAATTTTAGCAGAATTCACATCACCACGAGCAAACAGGAACAAATCATCCGCAAAGCAAATGTTGATAATATTTAACTTTTCACAACATCGATGAAAACGGAACGATCCATCAATACGAACCTTTCGATGCAGAATCAACGTGAGAGCTTGCATAACCAGCGTGAAAATATAAGGGGACATCGGATCACCCTGTCTCAGACCTCTTTTACCACTAAAGAACCCGTGTAAATTCCCATTAACTGCTATCGAAAAAGAAGAAGTGGTTATGCATTCCATTATCCACTGAATCATCTTATCGTGGAAACCATACCCAAAAAGAATATCACGTATGAAGTCCCAACTGACCGTATCATAGGCTTTCTGGATATCAACTTTAAAAGCACATCTAGGCGGACCTGTATTAGTGTGGTAATTATGCATTAATTCTTGGGTCAAAAGGATATTATCAGAAATCCTACGCCCAGGCACAAACGCTGACTGATTAATATCAATTAACGACTCCAACCCCTTCATCATACGAACCGAGATAATCTTGGTAATGCATTTATATAAAGTGTTGCAGCACGAGATGGGACGAAAATCATTCGGAGTCACAATATTAGTCACTTTAGGAATAAGGGCAATAATGGTGTGGTTTACCTGTTTAAGGAGACTTCCTCTGCTGAAAAATTCACGAACCGCCAAACACACATCTTTCCCAACAATATCCCAAGAACTCTTGAAAAAGGCCGAGGAAAAACCATCAGGTCCCGGCGCTTTGGAATTCTCAATAGAGAATACCGCATCCTTGATTTCCAAATCGGAGATAGGTCTAATCATAAACTCCGCCTGGGAGGCCGAGAGTTTAGTAGTAAACATCTGATTATCCAGTTTCCTCAATGGTTTCAAATCAGAGCCAAAGATGTTCGTAAAATGATTAACAAACACCGAAGGAACATCCAACCCCTCAAATAAACGGCCCTGAGCATCACTTATAATATCAATGCGACCCCTATGGTTTCGCATTTTCAAAGAATTGTGAAAGTATGCAGTGTTAGAGTCACCAAGCTTTAACCAATCAACTTTAGCCTTTTGTTTAAGGAATTCTTCCTCATCCTTAGCCGCCTCATGATAAGCCTTAAGATAATTACTCTGTTCCCGAATCAACTCCAAATTAGTAGGGTCAGTGTCAAGGCGGGTTTGACAAGCATCCAGACGGGTTCTTAGGTCAGTAACTTTCTTATGGAGATTGCCTTGCCGGTACAGCAAAGAACGAATAGGGTGTTTTAAGTTCTGGAGTTTCTTTACCACGCGAAACATGTGATACCCGTTCACCTCAATATTCCAGCCTTTAGCAATAATATCATGATAACCCGGTTTTTCAATCAAAGAAATTAGGGAATTTAAACGGTTTAGGCTTACCTTTAATAAGAGAGGGGAATTTCAATAGACATGGAGAGTGGTCTGAAATCCGGTACGGAAGGAACACCGCCGAAGAATCATTAAAAATCTCCAAGAATTTAGAGTTTCCCATCACCCTATCAAGCTTTTTAAAATGGCCCATACCCGTTTTCGGTTTATTGCTCCAAGTGTATTTGAGTCCGACCCCCTTTATATCCTCAACTTCAATGTTGTTAACACAATCACGAAAATCAATCATTCCAGTAGAAATTTTGGAAGAACCATGCAAGCTGTCTTCCAAACTAAGAGCACAATTAAAATCACCAAGTAAAGCCCAAGGTTTATCACGAGTGAGTTGTTTATGAACAAGAAGATTACGCCATAACTCCCTTCTTTTCAAATAACAATTCTCAGCATACACGAAAGAACCATACATCACCTTGCAATCAAGCTTAAACTTTAACTGAACGTGAAGAACCTGATTCGAATAATCAATAACCATAAGATCAACCAAATCCGTATTCCACCCCACAATAATCCGAGTACCTTTATCACAAACACTACCATTGCTGGTCCAATCCCAATTATTACAGATCTTCTTACAAACATCAAAAACCGCGTTTAATTTGACGTGAGACTCAAGAATAGCGCATACCTGAATATTATTATCTTGTATTACCTTACGAACCTCTTTTTGTTTAAGAGGGCGGTTCAACCCTCTTATATTCCAAGTGGCGATGGTACCCATTAAACACCCAATTCACCGGGTGTGCTTGCACCCTCAGAAAAAATATCCGCTTTCATAGCTTTAGCCACATCCGTAAACAACTCCTCCACATCATCATCATCTTCATCACTTTCCGACTTGTCCGCCAACTTACCAAACCTGTTACTGGTTTGGACAGTATGATTTTCCTTTAACTGGACCCCCTTAGCCATGGAAGTTGTAGGTTTACCCACAGGATAATTATTGTCTTGTTCTTGAGCGGATGGTTTATTTATAGTTTGTGGCACAGCAGGTTTAACCACCGGTCGGTAGACAAGATTATGTTTCTTGATTTGCGTATTAACTTTTTTCTTTCCCTTCACCCTCTGAAACCATCATCATTAGTGACTTTCGTTTGTTCGTCATTTATCTTTCTATCGTGAACTTGTTTCGGGCACTGGGCGTTCGAATGGCCAAACACCTCACATAAAGAACATCTGGGGGGCTCCCAATCATATTCAACTTTAATCTCCGAGATCTTATTTGTCTCCCCCCACGTATCCGGAACAGCAACAACAAGCTTCCTTTTAATCTCCTGATTTGCATGGAGCTCAACCTGTACTCTAGCAAAACTACTTCTTCCCCACGATTCCTTACACATATTAGCAGTATAAGAGTCCATACTTATCGGATCCCCAATTCTTGACGCGAGCATACTTAGACCCTCCTCAGTAAAGGCACCCAGGGGAATGTTTTGTAATTTGACCCAAACCGGAACAGACCGTACATCCTCCTTCTCCAAATCTGACTCCATAGTCCAAATTTGGAGAATAATGGGAACATTCCTAATCATCCAAGGACCATCCTCAATCAACTTCATCATCCCAGCTTCCGTATGGAACTTGAAAAAGAAAAACCCTTTCGCATTCATCATTAGTCTCGTAAGCCCATATTTGTTCCAATTTTTCTTAGCAAAATCCTCAACAACCGGAAAAGGGAGTCTATTACCCAAAAAATAGCCAAACAAAGTATTATTAAACCTCTCTTTAACTTTCTTGACAGAATCAACCGGTATAAACCACATCAACTCCATCCATCGTTGATTCAACATTTACTTTTCTTAAAGTTGCCTTCGATGTTTTGTTTTCAAGTTGAACAACACTCATGTAGGAAGGCTTTGAATTTTCCATATGTTTTTCCTTCCCTACATCCCTCTGAATATTAGACGATTCAGCTCCAACCACCTTATTTTCGTTCGGAACAAAAGCTGAACAACCCTTATCTTGTTGACTCTTTAGCGAACCTGATCCAATACCCTTGTTATCGCTCAAGCAACCACTAGCTTTGTTCCCCACTGCTGAACAACCACCAACATTATGGATAACGTCATTTAACGGAGCAGTGAATGTAGTGTTTGCAGCAAACGAACCAAAAGAACCCGTAACATTAGGGTTTCCCGAAGAACCAGTTTTCAGAACCCCCCTACGAGGGGGAGCCCCATCAATGTTCGTTACCCGATTCGCTGGAAACCCATGTATAACCTGATCAACAGAACCAATGCCACCCTTATTCTCCATGCAACCCCAATAAAATCCAGCCAAGATACCCCAAAATCAATATCAAGATCAAGATCAATAAATAAGGAAACACGAATCAGCCAAGATCAAACCAAATCAAGAACAATATCTCACTCACAATAAACCAAATCAGCCAAGAACAAGATCAAAACCAAGATTCGGCCAAACCAAGATCAAGATCAAGATCAAGAACAAGG
Source organism: Bidens hawaiensis (assembly GCF_021521415.1). Taxonomy (NCBI): domain Eukaryota; kingdom Viridiplantae; phylum Streptophyta; class Magnoliopsida; order Asterales; family Asteraceae; genus Bidens; species Bidens hawaiensis. The sequence continues at coordinate 29,953 of NW_027496910.1, read as the reverse complement.
TCCGCCAATAACAAGATCAAGATCAAGATCAAGAGCAAGATTCAGCCAAGAACAAGATCTCACGTAACAGCCAAGAACGAAGAAACCAAGAACAAGATCAAGAACCAATAACAAGAACCTTAATCCAGCCGAATCCAAGAAACCCAAGCCAGCCGAATCCAAGGAACCAAGAGGAGAATGGAACCTTAATCCAAATCTGCCCAAAGATCCAAGATCTAACAACCCCAAGAACGAACAAGATCAAGAAATAAGAAACAACCCTAACCTTGAAAACCACAAGATCCTTAATCAATTAATAGGGTGTTATCGATCTAACTAAACTATAACAATAGCCGTGATCAATAACAAACCTACTAAGCAATCAGAACCAAGGATTGGAACAAGATTAGAGCAACAAAAAACCCAAGGAAAGCCAAAAACCCTATGCGGCCGATCGCATAGGGTTAGACACCAAAATCGCCTTTCCTAGAGAGAGAAACTTTTTTTCTGAATTGATGACTCATATTCTTAGTAAAACTCTTAGCCAAATCATCAGACGAGGCTGATTTATTTTTTAGATAAAAGTCAAGATTAGAGCAGTTTGAAAAACTTTGTAAAGTGTCATTTCCACTTGATTTCAAAAAATGAACTTTCTTGGCAGTTTTTAACAATTGCTTAGCTTTAATCAACGGGTCTGATGTGTTTGATGTTTTGGCACAAGCAAAATTACGTTCAAGATCTTGTATCTTGGGCCTTTCATTGTGAAAGACACTTTCAATCAATTCGGGTTTGATTATACTAATTGGAATATCTTTCTCATTGAACATGGTATCCAAACCCTTTAACTTAAACACACAGCCAGTAGAAACTGAAGGATTTATGAAACACAACAAATACTCATCCCAAATATTTAGTTTATCGGATTTCTTTGAGTTGACCTTAACATGTGTTTTCTTTTTCTCTTGAGCTATATTTGAAACATATACAGCCTCCTCAAATTCATGAGACTCACAAAGGATATGATTCGAACTTGGAATGTTCTCATTTTTGTGTATAATTTATGGTTCAAATACATCTTCAATGATAACTTTATCAACATTCTCAACGAAAACTTTATTGCTTTCAACATGATGTTTTTGAGTAGATATTTGGGCTTTAACATGATCAATTTTTACTAGTTTAGGTTTTTCTGAAACAACAGGTTCATTGACAATCACTTCTTCTTCTTTCCAAGCAAGAGGATTTATTGTATAATCATTATAAAATGGTGGTGGTATTTCAACAAAACCTATACCCTTTTTAGAATATTTTTGCTTACCAGATACTTCAATTATCTCATTTAGCAAAAATGATGAGTTTCTAAACTTGCCCAACTTATTTTTCAACTCAAGAACTTCATTCTCAGGCTTGGTTATCTTAGAACGATGTTTTAAAATTTTTTGAAGTTTTTTATCGTTAATCGTCATTTTGATAGATAACTCAGCTTTGAGATTATGATTACTTATTGACAATGCTTCAATTTTCTCCTTATATCTCATTTGAGATTCTCAAGATTGCCGATAAGTATCCTTTAGTGAAGCAATTTCTCTCACTAAACAGTCATTGTGATTTTTCAAAGATTCTAACGTAGGCTTGTTTTTCTCACAATCAACACAAGAAACAGAAGGACTAACCTCATTGACTTTGGCCATGCAAGCAAAATTAGTTGGAAGCATTTCACACGAGTCATCAGAATCAGACTCAGTATCATTGTCAGAAGATATCTCACTCCCACTTGCATTTTGGAAATTCTCATTTGATTCAAACATAACTAGATTAACTTGATTATCGTTGCACAACAATCTTTGTGACTAATCAGTTCCATCCATGTTTGTCAACATAGTTTATGACCCAGAAGAAGATGGTTTGGTTCCAGAAGACTTAACAGAATCATTTTCGTTTTTACTAGATGAACTTCGATCTTGATTTCTAGGACCAGTATACTCCTTTTTTGGTTTATCACACTCTTTGGCAAAATGTCCAATCTCTTGGCAATTATAACACTTAACTTTCAATTTATCGAACCCCAACTTCTTGTATAATGATGGAAGATCTTTGCATGTTCGTTGTATGAACCTTTTCACCATTCAAAATGTCAGATCATTTGGTCATAATCTTCATCAGTTAATTCATTCAAATCCATGAGTTCCAAATCATCAGGATCGATTTGGTCATAATCTTCATCAGTTAATTCACTTGTGGCAATTTTACTACCAACCAGATTCTCATAAGAAGACATGAAAGCACTCAAGAAGGCAAAATTTTGTTCCGCTTCCTTCATATTCACAGTTGGTGGTGGTGAAAATTGATTTGCAGTAGCTGAATTTCCAGACCCTCTAAAAGAACCAGAAGCACCAGGTGGCCCAGAACTTCTAGCAGTGTAAAAACATGCACGTGGATCACTATAGATAGTTGTAGCATTATCATTTGCATTTTGTGTAAGAAATGCGGTGATTAGAGAGATTGTTGAACTCAAGGTCATACTCCCACCATATAAAGCTGGATCTTGGCTATCCTTAGAAGACTTTTGACACCTAAGATCATATTCACGAGCTTCGATCTTTTGTTTGAACTCAGACGCAGTCAGATCTTCATTACTGAAATAATTATTTTCTTTCAATACTATTAAGAATGTCGAGTAAGAACTCGGTAAAGCACTCTTGATTGTATCTAACTTATCACTTTCAGAAGGTTCCATCTTCATCTTGTCCATTTCGGCTATCAGATGGTTAAACCGTGTTTTCATCTCTTCGACAGTCTCACCTTTAAGTAAATTGAAACTTTAACATCACCTTTTTGCTTTATGTAGTATTACCCATACTCCTCATGCGAATGTGTTGAAACAACGAAGCACAAATCTTGATGCTACTGACTTGATGAAATATGTTTTCAGGTAACGCCAATGTAAGAGTTGAGTATGCTTTCATTTCTATCTCCAAATCCTTCTTTTCTTCCTGAGAATATTGTGAGATAGCTTTAGGTGTGAATCCAATTGTTTCATCTCCAATCATTGGAATAGTATACACTTCATCCAAACAATAAGAAGAAGCAGGGTGAACAGAACCTAGATGAGCACGGAAACGAGGTTCCCATTTAGCAAAATCATTAAATTTCATCAATCGAGGACACTTGGAATGGGATCCAATTTCAGTGTCCAATTGTAACAGTTGCTGCATGAGTACGTTTTGAGAATCTGACGCATACAAACCAGCCATATTGATAAGTAACAATCAATCAGACTTCAAAGACTAAACTTGATAATATATTAACGAACTTAGAACAGTGTTTGTAACGAATTAAAATAACGAATCAATTATAACGAATTGAAATTTACCTGGGTAACGAACCAGGAACAGTGTGTGATACCCTGAAAAATAAGAAATTTTATTATATCACATAAACGAGATTAAGACGTGTTAGACTGTGTTAATTAAGAATTAAGACCATTAAGTTAAATATATTATTTTATTCTAAAAATGAAAGGAAAATATTTATATTAGAATACATAAGAAGTCGGAACGGATAAAGAAATTGTGGTGATATTTTATGAAGGAACGAACGTTTTCGGTTAAACGTGTAAATATTCAACCCGACATTCGAGAAAATATCCATGGGTGAATCTATTTTAATATTTTAGAGGATTGAAAAGTTATAACATTGGCAAAAACGTGACTCAATTCTGAGTTATAGCGGAGCGGGAAAATGCAAATTACTATTTTCAAAAAACGATCGATAATAGCTTATTAACGGAAATAATAAGTTAACGAGACAAATTTAAGTCGATAACGTAATAAGAATAAGTATTTTGACGAAATTTATTTGGAAAATACAACGTCACGCGAAGTAGCAGGATCGTTGGAGCGAGAAACCGAAACGCAATCGAAAAACCCGTTTAAAACAGGCACCTATATAAGGTGGGTTACCCCACCAGTCACTCATTTCCACAAAATACTTGCATTTTAGGGAGAGAGAGAGTAGAGAGAAGGCAGGAAATTCCGGCGGTGGTCAATGGCGGTCCGGCAGCAGCCGGCGGTGGCCGGTGGTGGTCCGGCGGCCGGCGGTGGTCCGGCGAGGCCGAGAGAGGCTATCGAAGCCCCTCTTCTATCCGGAACCATTTTTCGACGTCCCGAACGTGATAGTAAGCTCTGATCGTCCTAGTTTTGAGCTTAAGTTTGTTAAAAACTCGTTTTAAAATCTGGACAGATTGTATTCACTTTGCATGTCTGCAAAGATTAGCCTATTACAAAAGATATAACGGTCCGATTGTCTTTATCTTTATAAAGAGGGTTCATAACACATAGATGATAGTTTTGAATGGTGGAGATGAGAATCGGAGCTGTTAAGTTGGGTTTATAGATATATGATTCCACCAAAGGAATCGATGATCAGATGTCCGGAAGGTGAGTTATAAGCCCCTTAAGTTTCTGGTCAGATTCTAAAACGAAAACAGTTTACTAAAATGAATTGCGTGTAGGTTTTGAGGTGTCGTATGGACGATCCGAGACCGGAGAAACGTTCATGACGCAAAAACGAACGCGTTGTTGTACTCGGATCGTATTGCATGCGGGTGTTGAGCAGGTTCCAAGACTTGAATCATACGCGAGGAGGAATACCTTTGTATCGTTAAGTGTTGATAAATTTAGGTAACGAGAGATTCGAATAAAATTTGTTTATCATAAATAATTTGGAAAATGAAATACTTTTAATAAGTATTTAGATAACTGTTGGTTAATATCGACTGTTAAAAATGGTACAATCGAAAGTTGGACGATTTTGAGTATATTTATGATATAAAAATATATACACGATAGTTGGAGAAAAATATTTATTTTGGATATCGATTTATAAAAGATTATTATATTTTACAATATATATATATACACTTTTATTAAATAATGTCCAAGATATAATTATAATAAATAAGACACGTGAGAAAAAATGAGCTAAATTAGGATATATGTGTATATGTGTTAATATATTTTGTATTAAACATAGGAATCAAGTTATCATTGGATAACTATTAATAAGACTTTGACGTCAACTGGTTGTGAATTACATCGGGAGTGTTATTCGTGTTGAGGCAAAGGTGAGTTTCTTTATCGACCCCTCGTTTTCGAATCGATTTTTATTATGTTTTGGGGGAAAGGCATATTCTTTATATTGATATTTATATTGAAGTTTTATAAAGGCATCTTATTTTACAAAACATGTCAAACGCGGGATGAGTCTAGTTAGCTAAATAACGGTTAACCCTATAAAGGGGCACATAAATATGGGTTGTATATCGGGGTGACGCCCCCTACTTCCATCGCGTTGGGTTAGAAGTGGGCGTATTTTGAGTCTGGTATGTATCAGGTTATCAACTATGATAGTCATACGTAATGTTGTATTCTTTGATCGTCTACGATAACACGATTTGTTAAAGAAGTAAAATGCATATTATTTTTGTGATGTAATGACGGTAGATCATTACACACGGGTTTGTGTTATAATGGCGGTAAATCATTATACACGAGATGTTTTTTATGTCATTCAGGGTGTGGTGACGATTACACATGAGGTGATATTGGTATATAATGACAAAAGATAATTATCTGGATGTTGTTTTCGATATATATATAATGATATGGAATTGCAATTATGTTACTTGATATATTGTCTTTTCATGACGAATTATATGGACGTTTCGTTTGCGCTATTTTCGTTCTACTATATATGTACTAATATACTATATATATATGTATATATATATATATATATATATATATATATATATATTATTTTCAATAAAGAGAACTCACCAACATTCGTGTTGATGTTTATTTTTAATATGCTTTTCTGGTAAATAAAGTATTGAAGCTTCGTGGAGGGCGCGGGAAATTGGATGTGGTGTGTTTGAATAGGAGTAAAATAATAACTTGGACTTGTATTAATAAAATCGTGTCTTTTGACACATGTAAACTCTGATTGTTAAATAAAAGTCCAACTTTTGGGCTTGAAAAATAATTGCTTTATTATGATTGGCTAAACGACGTCTGTCACCACCCAAATGACTTAGTCAAAGTCTTCCGCTGTATTAAATTAAGGTTTTCGGGATGTGACTGAAGTTGGTATCAGAGCCAATTGTTATAGTGAACTATAAATTTTGAATAAAAATTTCTAGACTATAACCAAATATTCAAACACACATGTTTCCCCGCCTCACGAAGTAAAAAAGGTACAAGTGAAAATTGTTTAGTACGATTCAGTTATTTATATGTGTGTGTGTGTATTATTTATTTGGTTACTTTATTAGCAATTAATAAGCACTAATTATGTTACATGCCACATGCGCATTATTCATACGCTATTATTGTGGCACTGATAGTAAGTCGGAGGACCACTTCCACCGACCTCTGTTATGCTGGCAACCATGAACTCGCTTCTTTAACCTACTTTCCTACTAGCTTTAGGCTACACGTCGCGTTTTCTACACAAGTCAATTTACATTTGTTACTATTGGCTATCCTATGGCTAAATCAAGTAATAAGTAGATTGACGATGACAATATGACCCCACCTCTAGTGATTCTTGAGGTTGTCTAACTCCGTTGTAAGAGCTATTGTTGTTTCGGTTCAGGTGTTAGAACCATTGATGGACTGCTTGGACCTATAATTATTTTCTCTTTTTGATCTAGACAGGCATCGCAATCCTTGGATATTTTAGTATATATGTATATATATATATATATATTTATATAAAAAAAACAACTTGTGATTGGTGTTGATATGTATTCACACCTATTATAGTTGTTATCTTATTAACTTTTAAACAAGTATCATAATTTTCCAAGCTAAAATGTCACGATGATCTTTGCCTGAGTTATTGATTATTATGCGAATGTGATTATTTCGTATATATAGTCACATGCAATTAATAATGAATATTTTTTTCTAGGTTATCTGAAAATAATAGAAACGACAATATGCCACCGAACACAAGACAACATTTGCTAGTATAAGATATGAATTATCAACCCATTCTGAAGGATTAGCCTAACTGACTCTCAACACGTTACACTATTATAGAAAAGTAGAATGGGTACTATGACTTGGATATTAAGAACGCCTAATTTTTTAGTATAAATATTCCAAGTGTTGCGTGAAAACTTAATCAACTTTAGTGTACGCGGTTACACAAATTAAAGTTCTTGTATGGACTATAAAAACGAATAAGGGGAATATGCAATTAGTAATTAATGCATGTACCTTTGTGCAAATTGGTGTTACCTACAAGAATGAACCACAATAGGAGAATACTAGAATGATCTTGTAAGGTAAATTTGACAACTACACTTGATATCACGTAATTGTGAATTTACAGGTACGGGAGAATTCTGGGAAATTCTATTGTGATGAGCTACGAATATACTATGCTGGTAAATTACTATTGACAACGCGATCGTAATAATCAATTTACTCATCCATTCGTATAATATTGTGAAAATAAAATAAAATAAAAACACAAAAATAAAATAAAAAAAATAAAATAAATGGAATCTCTAATCAGGAGTTTAATGACACAATAATCTGGTTTAAGATCTTAGTGAACTCTTTTTTCCGATTCCTTAGTGATCAACTGTGAAAACTTCATATGAGCCAAGATCTAGTCGCAATTGGATACATCAATGATCAACGAGATGATAAATAGAAAAGAACAATATCGAGCCGAATTATTACTCGTTTATTGATAGCCAAATGCTTACAATTATCTTCATACGTGCATACAAACGGATAATCTCGATCTGCCTCTATGTGCAATTCGAAGTGGCCTATCATTCTAGAGAGAATTCGGCATGGTAACGGTACACGTTGAATAAATGGCACGAATCTCTATGCATATTCTCTAAGGAAGACCTATTTGTTGGCACCTTCCTTATTTGTTAACATACCTAACGAATGAGGCTTCCTATAGCGAATAGCCTCCCGTCCGCTAAACAACCTTAGTGTATGAGCTCCTAACTTAACGAATGGGCAGGCTAGTCTAACGAATAGACTCCATTTGCTATAATATCCATAGCGAATGAGCCATATTACATGATAGCATAATGACTAATCTAGGGATGGGCAAATTCGGGACCGGTACCGAATCGGTACCAACGTTTTGAGTTTCGGTACCGGTACGGTACATGACCGGTATTTCCCGAAATTTTACCTTAAATACATGTACCGTCCCGGCCCCGTACCGGTACCGGTACCGAACTGAATATTTCGGTACCGGTACCGGTACCAAGAATCCGCGATTTTTGGGACCGGGATGTTTTGGGACCGCGACCGGTCGGTACCGGTACAATCCCGATGTCATCCCTAGACTAATCTACCCTTAGCCTATTTGATCAGCTACAAACAATATATCATGCACTTAAATCATTCTAAAATTTTTGGGCTTAGTTATGTGTACCATGCGGTGATCCTTGCACCATGATTTCACATATGTCTTGACTATATTGATCTCTTGATGACTTACGTGTTGCTTCCTATTCCTAAACAAGTTATGCTCCGTATCTAAAATCTTAATGATCATGTCGTTAAGATAGTATATGTAAAAATTCCTTTACGAAATTAGGATATTATAGTTGACTCTGGCAGATGCATCAAATAATTTTGAACATGAAGTACATATATCATATATTTGTTAGAGAAAATCGCCTTCTTTGGAACTTAGTCATGAGTAGGATATTCCTACTTGTCATACCCTAGAATGACACTACACTTGAATGAGTTAGTTCTTTGCTAAATCACAATGAAATATTCCAATCTGACACTTCCCTTATGTGCCTCTTGTAGAATAAGCGAAGTTATCTTTTTATGTGTGTGATACCTAAATGTTGTGTAAATACTAAAAAAAAGACAAGTAGGCATCGTATCTCTTGTCAAAATTTTACTACACCCATTATAAACACGCGACCTCAAATCTTGGATGAAGAACAAACTAAGCTGCTACCTCAGTAATCACTAAACCACCTTTATGATTAGAGGCACATTGGAGATTTTGAGTGCACATTCATGTTTGGCATATTCAAAGCCGTTCATTATGCCCCAAAGTTAAATGTATACGTAAAAATTTTTTTAACCCCCATGTTTCAAAATTCTCATCTGATGGACAAAATATAAGTTATCATCAACTAATCAATTGTCCATAAAGATTATATGACGCTGATGCTATTTTCACTAAATAAGAGTATATTACCAACTTAAAATTTTCTTGGCGGAATTAAGCAAAGTGATTTCTCTCACTACCGATAATGATGATGAATATAATCACACTCTTAAAACTCCAAACTCTCCAACCTAAGAAGAAAATTGTGGAATCATCGTCTAGTAAAAATTTACAACTCAGTTCTTATAATGAAAACGTCCACCCTAATTCGACGTAACATAATGATCTTGTGGGGATAAGTCTTCAAAAAAAAGTGTATCCATACTCGATTTCTGTCAAAAAGGATTTTCGATGCATTGATACCATTAAGGCTAAATAAAGTTATTAGGTTTACGAAACCTAGTTACTTTTATAAGGCTTATTGTAAAAGCCTACGATAAAAATCTCGTAAGGCCATTGTTATGTTATGTTGTCTACTACTTGACTCTAAAATGACACGTGGTCATTTGACAAATCTTTAAAAGTAATATGTATTTAAAACTCTTGTTCGCTCTCTAATTTTAGACTTTAGCCGCAAACTGAAATTTCAGTCGATTTATAAATTGCCTAGAACAATAAATATATGATCTTTCATCTGGAATTCATCACCTATGATCTCGTTATTTTCTAACTTTAGTAATGATGACTAACACACAGTTAGTACTAATACCATTACTTGGTATAAAGATTTCGCGACATAGGATTATAATCAACACTCCTCTTTGTTAATTCGAACCGAACCTCCTTGGTGCTCGCAACACTCGAGTTTCTCAATAGGATTGAACAATTTGAACTTAAAAATTTATCTTAAATTCATCCTAAATTCAAATTCGGTCATTAGTTACATGACATGCATCATGTGCATTCTTACTAATGCTTAGTCATATCTGTATGACACACTAACTCTATGGTTACAGAATGAAACCCTTGTTAACCTTTTCCTTCAATGAATATGTTGGTCTAATGTAAAGGGAACCCATCCTTGTTACTATTAGGCCCCATTGAATCTACTATTTCAGATGTATTGCTTATATACACTAATCTTGTCATTTCGTCATATAAAATCATATTGTTACCACTTCAACAAACAATGATGGTTGTCGCTGAGAATAGCGGATTAATGTATTATCTTGTCTATGCTTGCAATTAAAGACAAGTATAGTCTCGTAATACTTATGCTCGAAGACAAAAATAAGTGTGATTTATTAACGTTCTATGCTAGGTTGATCCATTCCTTAGCTAGAGAAACGTTAAGTAATTCGGCACGAATTTGTTATAAGAATAATATAAAACTTTTAAACACTAGAGATTAAATCTTAGTTGGATGCTTGTATTGTGAATTCATAGTATGTTATACCCAGTACTTACGTTATGAAAAAGTGTGAAAGTAGTTCATACATAAGTCCATGATCCGAATATCAAGTATATCTATATATACGATCCATTTTCTTAAACATTCTCACGCCAAATAATATATAGTCACGCTAAACTGTATATAGTGACGCCGAACTGTGTAAGGCTTACGCTCTAACTTAACCAATTCGTATTGCATTCCTGAAAAACGTTTATGAGACAACATCTCTTTGTCAATCGAATATAGTGTTAAGATGTTATCCTCTCATATTTATCAACTTCATCGTTCTTCGAGTATCGTGCAACGTTTGCAACCACAATATTCTAAGATCTTTAAGTTTCGTTGTAGCTTCATCTATAAACTTATTAATCCTGTTGTGGATTCATTCTTGCCATTATATTTGATTCCAACATACATTATTTACACATATTTCATGGTGAAGAACTATTAAACATTTAGGTCCTTCAGTAAGATGACGTTTAGCATTTATGTCATACTGAATGTATATTGTGCCTAAAGTATAATAGATTCCTTAGATTCTAAGAGATAATATTAGGACAATATTCTTTACGACTTGTCATAGAGAGAAGCAATATAAAAAGAAGGCGCTTACACAAATCTCTTTTCAAGATACGAAATGCACAAAATTGTAGCAGGTTGTCTAAAGACCGGATAATACCATTTCGGAAAAGACTAACGTAGAAGGATGACAAATATGGATGTAGGCATCGAGAAGATAAATTCCTTCTCATGTTAGAGATAAGATTAAGCTCAAAGAACTAGTGTTTAAACTAGAGGCAAGATCTAGTAGTTTACTTTGATAGACTTATCATAAGTTTGGACTTGTGCTTACATAATGAGGTAAAGTAATACACGAAAATTATCACAACAATTTATAAGATCTCTTAAGTTTCTCTCTCTAGGAAAGGCGATTTTGGTGTCTAACCCTATGCGATCGGCCGCATAGGGTTTTTGGCTTTCCTTGGGTTTTTTGTTGCTCTAATCTTGTTCCAATCCTTGGTTCTGATTGCTTAGTAGGTTTGTTATTGATCACGGCTATTGTTATAGTTTAGTTAGATCGATAACACCCTATTAATTGATTAAGGATCTTGTGGTTTTCAAGGTTAGGGTTGTTTCTTATTTCTTGATCTTGTTCGTTCTTGGGGTTGTTAGATCTTGGATCTTTGGGCAGATTTGGATTAAGGTTCCATTCTCCTCTTGGTTCCTTGGATTCGGCTGGCTTGGGTTTCTTGGATTCGGCTGGATTAAGGTTCTTGTTATTGGTTCTTGATCTTGTTCTTGGTTTCTTCGTTCTTGGCTGTTACGTGAGATCTTGTTCTTGGCTGAATCTTGCTCTTGATCTTGATCTTGATCTTGTTATTGGCGGACCTTGTTCTTGATCTTGATCTTGATCTTGGTTTGGCCGAATCTTGGTTTTGATCTTGTTCTTGGCTGATTTGGTTTATTGTGAGTGAGATATTGTTCTTGATTTGGTTTGATCTTGGCTGATTCGTGTTTCCTTATTTATTGATCTTGATCTTGATATTGATTTGGGGTATCTTGGCTGGATTTTTATTGGGGTTGCATGGAGAATAAGGGTGGCATTGGTTCTGTTGATCAGGTTATACATGGGTTTCCAGCGAATCGGGTAACGAACATTGATGGGGCTCCCCCTCGTAGGGGGGTTCTGAAAACTGGTTCTTCGGGAAACCCTAATGTTACGGGTTCTTTTGGTTCGTTTGCTGCAAACACTACATTCACTGCTCCGTTAAATGACGTTATCCATAATGTTGGTGGTTGTTCAGCAGTGGGGAACAAAGCTAGTGGTTGCTTGAGCGATAACAAGGGTATTGGATCAGGTTCGCTAAAGAGTCAACAAGATAAGGGTTGTTCAGCCTTTGTTCCGAACGAAAATAAGGTGGTTGGAGCTGAATCGTCTAATATTCAGAGGGATGTAGGGAAGGAAAAACATATGGAAAATTCAAAGCCTTCCTACATGAGTGTTGTTCAACTTGAAAACAAAACATCGAAGGCAACTTTAAGAAAAGTTAATGTTGAATCAACGATGGATGGAGTTGATGTGGTTGTACCGGTTGATTCTGTCAAGAAAGTTAAAGAGAGGTTTAATAATACTTTGTTTGGCTATTTTTTGGGTAATAGACTCCCTTTTCCGGTTGTTGAGGATTTTGCTAAGAAAAATTGGAACAAATATGGGCTTACGAGACTAATGATGAATGCGAAAGGGTTTTTCTTTTTCAAGTTCCATACGGAAGCTGGGATGATGAAGTTGATTGAGGATGGTCCTTGGATGATTAGGAATGTTCCCATTATTCTCCAAATTTGGACTATGGAGTCAGATTTGGAGAAGGAGGATGTACGGTCTGTTCCGGTTTGGGTCAAATTACAAAACATTCCCCTGGGTGCCTTTACTGAGGAGGGTCTAAGTATGCTCGCGTCAAGAATTGGGGATCCGATAAGTATGGACTCTTATACTGCTAATATGTGTAAGGAATCGTGGGGAAGAAGTAGTTTTGCTAGAGTACAGGTTGAGCTCCATGCAAATCAGGAGATTAAAAGGAAGCTTGTTGTTGCTGTTCCGGATACGTGGGGGGAGACAAATAAGATCTCGGAGATTAAAGTTGAATATGATTGGGAGCCCCCCAGATGTTCTTTATGTGAGGTGTTTGGCCATTCGAACGCCCAGTGCCCGAAACAAGTTCACGATAGAAAGATAAATGACGAACAAACGAAAGTCACTAATGATGATGGTTTCCAGAGGGTGAAGGGAAAGAAAAAAGTTAATACGCAAATCAAGAAACATAATCTTGTCTACCGACCGGTGGTTAAACCTGCTGTGCCACAAACTATAAATAAACCATCCGCTCAAGAACAAGACAATAATTATCCTGTGGGTAAACCTACAACTTCCATGGCTAAGGGGGTCCAGTTAAAGGAAAATCATACTGTCCAAACCAGTAACAGGTTTGGTAAGTTGGCGGACGAGTCGGAAAGTGATGAAGATGATGATGATGTGGAGGAGTTGTTTACGGATGTGGCTAAAGCTATGAAAGCGGATATTTTTTCTGAGGGTGCAAGCACACCCGGTGAATTGGGTGTTTAATGGGTACCATCGCCACTTGGAATATAAGAGGGTTGAACCGCCCTCTTAAACAAAAAGAGGTTCGTAAGGTAATACAAGATAATAATATTCAGGTATGCGCCATTCTTGAGTCTCACGTCAAATTAAACGCGGTTTTTGATGTTTGTAAGAAGATCTGTAATAATTGGGATTGGACCAGCAATGGTAGTGTTTGTGATAAAGGTACTCGGATTATTGTGGGGTGGAATACGGATTTGGTTGATCTTATGGTTATTGATTATTCGAATCAGGTTCTTCACGTTCAGTTAAAGTTTAAGCTTGATTGCAAGGTGATGTATGGTTCTTTCGTGTATGCTGAGAATTGTTATTTGAAAAGAAGGGAGTTATGGCGTAATCTTCTTGTTCATAAACAACTCACTCGTGATAAACCTTGGGCTTTACTTGGTGATTTTAATTTTGCTCTTAGTTTGGAAGACAGCTTGCATGGTTCTTCCAAAATTTCTACTGGAATGATTGATTTTCGTGATTGTGTTAACAACATTGAAGTTGAGGATATAAAGGGGGTCGGACTCAAATACACTTGGAGCAATAAACCGAAAACGGGTATGGGCCATTTTAAAAAGCTTGATAGGGTGATGGGAAACTCTAAATTCTTGGAGATTTTTAATGATTCTTCGGCGGTGTTCCTTCCGTACCGGATTTCAGACCACTCTCCATGTCTATTGAAATTCCCCTCTCTTATTAAAGGTAAGCCTAAACCGTTTAAATTCCCTAATTTCTTGATTGAAAAACCGGGTTATCATGATATTATTGCTAAAGGCTGGAATATTGAGGTGAACGGGTATCACATGTTTCGCGTGGTAAAGAAACTCCAGAACTTAAAACACCCTATTCGTTCTTTGCTGTACCGGCAAGGCAATCTCCATAAGAAAGTTACTGACCTAAGAACCCGTCTGGATGCTTGTCAAACCCGCCTTGACACTGACCCTACTAATTTGGAGTTGATTCGGGAACAGAGTAATTATCTTAAGGCTTATCATGAGGCGGCTAAGGATGAGGAAGAATTCCTTAAACAAAAGGCTAAAGTTGATTGGTTAAAGCTTGGTGACTCTAACACTGCATACTTTCACAATTCTTTGAAAATGCGAAACCATAGGGGTCGCATTGATATTATAAGTGATGCTCAGGGCCGTTTATTTGAGGGGTTGGATGTTCCTTCGGTGTTTGTTAATCATTTTACGAACATCTTTGGCTCTGATTTGAAACCATTGAGGAAACTGGATAATCAGATGTTTACTACTAAACTCTCGGCCTCCCAGGCGGAGTTTATGATTAGACCTATCTCCGATTTGGAAATCAAGGATGCGGTTTTCTCTATTGAGAATTCCAAAGCGCCGGGACCTGATGGTTTTTCCTCGGCCTTTTTCAAGAGTTCTTGGGATATTGTTGGGAAAGATGTGTGTTTGGCGGTTCGTGAATTTTTCAGCAGAGGAAGTCTCCTTAAACAGGTAAACCACACCATTATTGCCCTTATTCCTAAAGTGACTAATATTGTGACTCCGAATGATCTTCGTCCCATCTCGTGCTGCAACACTTTATATAAATGCATTACCAAGATTATCTCGGTTCGTATGATGAAGGGGTTGGAGTCGTTAATTGATATTAATCAGTCAGCGTTTGTGCCTGGGCGTAGGATTTCTGATAATATCCTTTTGACCCAAGAATTAATGCATAATTACCACACTAATACAGGTCCGCCTAGATGTGCTTTTAAAGTTGATATCCAGAAAGCCTATGATACGGTCAGTTGGGACTTCATACGTGATATTCTTTTTGGGTATGGTTTCCACGATAAGATGATTCAGTGGATAATGGAATGCATAACCACTTCTTCTTTTTCGATAGCAGTTAATGGGAATTTACACGGGTTCTTTAGTGGTAAAAGAGGTCTGAGACAGGGTGATCCGATGTCCCCTTATATTTTCACGCTGGTTATGCAAGCTCTCACGTTGATTCTGCATCGAAAGGTTCGTATTGATGGATCGTTCCGTTTTCATCGATGTTGTGAAAAGTTAAATATTATCAACATTTGCTTTGCGGATGATTTGTTCCTGTTTGCTCGTGGTGATGTGAATTCTGCTAAAATTATTATGGGGGCTCTGAATGATTTCAAAGATATGTCCGGGCTTACTCCGAGTGTTCCGAAAAGTACCGCGTTTTTCTGTAATGTCCCGGACCGTGTTAAAGGTGGTATTTTGAATATTATGCCCTTTGTTGAAGGAAGGCTCCCGGTTAAATACTTGGGGGTTCCTCTTATATCCACGAGGTTAAATTACCGGGATTGTAAGAGGTTGCTGGATTGTATGGATAGTCGGATTGGAGATTGGAAGAATAAAACTTTATCTTTTGCGGGTAAATTGCAGCTGGTCAGGTCTGTTCTTTCGTCTTTATATATTTATTGGGCTGCTGTGTTTTCTCTCCCTTCTAGACTTATTGCTGATCTTGAGAAACGGATTAAAAACTTTCTTTGGGATTATGGTCAAAATAAGGGAAAGCATAAAGTCTCTTGGGATATTGTGTGTCGGCCGAAGTGTGAAGGTGGTTTGGGTATCCGGCGTATACGGGATGTCAATAACTCTCTGCTGGTTTATCATATTTGGAGCTTAATCAATGTGCGTAACTCGTTGTGGGTTAAATGGATTTATGAGTATAAAATGAAGGGGCGAAATTTTTGGAGCTTGCAGATTCCTAACTCGTGTACGTGGGGATGGAGGAAAATTCTTCAGTTCCGTCCTCAGATTAGAAAATTTATATGGCATGAAATTGGGAATGGGAGATCTACTTCAGTTTGGTATGATAAGTGGGATGAGATTTGTCCTTTAATTGAATATATTAACCCTAGAGCTATTCATCGTGCTGGCTTGTCTTTAGAGACCTGTGTCAGTGATGTTGTTCATCATAATAACTGGGGTTGGCCGCCTGATTGGATTTTGAGGTATCCAATTCTTTTGAACCTAAAAGAAGTCAGCATTTGTCCGGATGAGAGGGACAAGATCGTGGTAATGGATGAGAATGGGACTTCAATGAATTTCTCGGCGTCTGGAATTTGGAATCTTATTCGGAGACCGGCTGATAAGGTGTCTTGGGTACATGTTGTTTGGTTCTCTCAATGTGTTCCAAAACACTCCTTTATGTTGTGGATTGTGCTTCATGATAGGTTGAGCACGCAGAATCGTATTATGGGATGGAAAATTGGTGGGTATCCAAATTATAACTTGTATTGCTGCCCTCTTTGTAATGGAGAGCCGGATTCTCGTAACCACCTCTTCTTTGAGTGTAAGTTCTCTGCTGAGGTTTGGAGTATTGTAAGAATGAAAGGGAAGTTTCAGGGATGTAGGAATGGTTGGGCGAATATTCTTCAATATGTGTCTCAATTTGGAATGTCCAACTCTATTGAAAATGTTGTTAATCGGCTGCTATTTGGGGCTTCGGTTTACGTTATCTGGAAGGAGCGAAACAACCGGCTTTTCAAGAACTCTTTGAAGACTCCGAAGATGGTTGCGGACGAAATCATTAGGGGGACGCGCCTAAAGCTTATGACTCTAAAGTTCAAGAATTCTGAACGGGTTAATCGGGTTCTCGAGGATTGGCACTTTCCGCGGGGAGTTTCCCACCAGATTGATGATAATGGTTGATTTGTTTATTTACATTGTTCTTGTGTAAGCTTTGGCTGTGTTTACCAATGTTTGGTGGTTTTGGTCTGTTTACTCTTGTATGGCATGTCATACATGAGAACTAATATGGCACTCTGTCATATTACTTGTACTTTTTGATTGTGTGGAATGCATTTAACCGGGTGAATCCCTTTACCCCAAAAAAAAAAATGAGGTAAAGTATGTTTTTATGCACATCACAATTTCACTCATAAAGATAGCTATTTAATTTACGATTTGGATTTAATTAAGGATCTCGATAGAAAAACCCATACCATTATAAGTAGATAGCGCTACTGTTTCAAGCAATATTACCTTGCGATCAAGGAGAGACATTGTTGTTAATACCGACGGAAGATTTCATTCAGATCAGAAACGTTCACCCTGTGACGATAAAGAATCTGAAAATGGGTAAGTTACCGGTAAGCTAGCAAGATAAATCAAAGCATCAGAATGTTACATCCTCTAGTCTGAGTCGAATCTCGAGGACGAGATTCAAATAAGGTAGGGAGAATGTGATACCCGGAAAAATTAGAAATATTATTATATCACATAAAAGAGATTAAGACGTGTTAGAATGTGTTAAGTAAGAATTAAGACCATTAAGTTAAATATATTAGTTTATGCTAAGAATGAAAGGAATATATTTATATTAAAATACATATGAAGTCGGAACGGATAAAGAAATTGTGGTGATATTTATGAAGGAACAAACGTTTACGGTTAAACGTGTAAATATTCAACCCGACATTCGAGAAAATATCCATGGGTGAATCTATTTTAATATTTTAGAGGATTGAAAAGTGATAACGTTGACGAAAACGTGACTCAATTCTGAGTTATAGCGGAGCGGGAAAATGCAAATTACTATTTTCAAAAAACGGTCGATAATAGCTTATTAACGGAAATAATAAGTTAACGAGACAAATTTAAGTTGAGAACGTAATAAGAATAAGTATTTTGACTAAATGTATTTGGAAAATACAACGTCACGCGAAGTAGCAGGATCGTTGGAGCGAGAAACCGAAACGTAATCGAAAAACCCGTTTAAAACAGGCACCTATATAAGGTGGGTTATCCCACCATTCACTCATTTCCACAAAATATATACATTTTAGAGAGAGAGAGTAGAGAGAAGGCTGGGAATACCGGCGGTGTTCAATGTCGGTCCGGCGGCAGCCGGCGGTGGCCGGTGGCGGTCCGACGGCGGCCGGCGGTGGTCTGGCGAGGCCGAGAGCGGCGATCGAAGCCCCTCTTCTACCCAAAACCATTTTTCAACGTCCCTATTGTGATAGTAAGCTCTGTTCGTCCTAATTTTGAGCTTAAGTTTGTTAAAAACTCGTTTAAAAATCTGGACAAATTGTATTCACTTTGCATGTCTGCAAAGATTAGTCTATTACAGAAGATCTAGCGGTCCGATCGTCTTTATTTTTATATAGAGGGTTCATAACACACGGATGATAGTTTTGAATGGTGGAGATGCGAATCAGAGTGGTTAAGTTGAGTTTATAGACTCGTTTTCGTGTTCAGTTCGCTGGGTGTTTTTCTGGGAACACATCAGTGAAGAACGGACTATTCCCAGAGATCCGCCCGTCGGATCGACCTGAAAATTTTGGGGAACCTTAATATCATTTAGATCTATGATTCCACCAAAATATTCGATGATCAGATGTCCGGATGGTGAATTATAATCCCCGTAAGTTTCTGGTCAGATTCTAAAACGAAAACAATTTATTGAAATGAGTTGCGTGTAGGTTTTGAGGTGTCGTATGGATGATCCGAAACCGAGGAAACGTTCGTGAGGCAAAAACGAAAGCGTTTATATACCTGGATCGTATTGCATGCGGGTGTTGAGCAGGTTCAAAGACTCGAATCGTACGCGAGGAGGCATACCTTTATATCGTTAAGTGTTGAAAAATTTAGATAACGAGAGAATTGAATAAAATTTGTTATCAGAAATAATTTGGACAATGAAATATTTTTAATAAATATTTAGATCTGTTGGTTATCGACTGTTAAAAATGGTACAATCGAAACTTGGACGATTTTTGTGTATATTTATAATATAATATTTATTTTCGATATTAATTTATAAAAGATTATTATATTTTACAATATATATATATATATATATATATATACATACACACTTTTATTAAATAATGTCCAAGATATAATTATTATATATAATAATTTCAAAGTTTGGTGCCGCAAAGCCCCGTTCGGCCACTTTGCGGCACTGAATTGGTGATATTTTTTTTGTTTTAGTACAATACGTAATGAAGGTAACGAAAACCGACCGAATGTCAATTTTGTTTTTCTTCTTTTTTATTATTTGGTTTTAGTTACTGAACGTGATGGACACTGAACGAATTAGCGTGTTTTGTTTTAGTTCCAGTACCGTAACGAAAACGAACGAATGTTGATTTCCTTTTTTTAGTTCCGGTACTGTAACGAACATAACGAAAATTGACGGAATTTGCGTATACTCACACCCTCAACGCCCGGGATCAATAACGGTCGGGTATTTACCTATGATCGAGTTTTACCGACAGACGACACGCCATTAGTCTACCCCAATTGTTATAATTTTTCGTTTTATTTTTCGTCTTAGTTCCGGTATAATAACGCACATAACCGAAACCGACCGAATTCACTTCGACTCATCGCATCAACGCTTCGTACCAACAACGCTTGGGTTTGACCGACGTTGTGCTGGGAAACACACTAGTTATAATAAATAAAACACGTGAGGAAAAACGAGATAAATTAGGATACGTTCTTACTTGTATATGTGTATATGTGTTAATATATTTTGTATTAAACTTAGGAATCCAGTTATCATTGGATAACTGTTAATAAGACTTTGACGTCAACTGGTTGTGAATTACATCGGGAGAGTTATTCGTGTTGAGGCAAAGGTGCGTTTCTCTATCGGCGTTTTCGAATCGATTTTTATTATGTTTTGGGGGGAAAGACATATTATTTATATTGATATTTATATTGAAGTTTTATAAAGGCATCTTATTTTACAAAACGTGTCAAACGCGAGATGAGTCAAGTTGGCTAAATAACGGTTAACCCTTGTAAGGGGCACAGAAGTATGGGTAGATCTATCAGGGTGATGCCCCATACTTCCATCGTGTTGGGTTAGAAGTGGGCGTATTTTGAGTCTGGTATGTATCAGGTTATCAACTATTATAGTCATACGTAATGTTGTATTCTTTGATCGTCTACAACAACACGATTTGTTTAAGAAGTAAAATGCCTATTATTTTTGTGATGTAATGACGGTAGATCATTACACACGGGTTTGTGTTATAATGGAGGTAAACCATTATACACGAGATGTTTTTTATATCATTCAGGGTGTGGTGACTAGGGCTGTTCAAAACCGGATATCCGAAACCGGATATCCGAACCTTTCGGATAGTGAAAATCACTATCTGAATCCGAAACTTCGGATATCCGAAGTTCGGATTCGGATATCTGAATATCTGAAAAAATTAAAAACAAAACATTGTTTTAATAATAAAAACCATGGCTGGAGATGGAGACGAACGATGGAGACTAACGACGGTCTGAGACGACGATGGCTGGAGAAGACGGTCGACGATGGTGGCTGGCTGGCTAGAGATGGGCGATGGCTGGGACGTACGATGGTGGTGATGGTGCTGCCGCTGCCGTGAGGGTGGGACGGACGACGGTGGTGCTGCACTGTTGCGACGATGGTGTAGGTGATGCCGTGAAGGTGGTGCGGCGACGGTGGTGCTGCGACGGTGGTGTTGGTGGTGCCGTGAGAGTGGTGTTGCGACAGTGATATGCGACGCTCGGTGCTACCGTGAGGGAAGGATGATAGTGAAAGAGAAGAGCTGCTGTGTGCTTGTGTTATAATATGATGTTAATATGTGCTAGGTTGTGTTATTATATGTAATATAAAATATAATTAAAAAATATTAAAATTAATATACCGGATAATTCGGATAATTCGGATATCCGAAAAATCTGAAAACTGTTATCCGAATCCGAATCCGAATCCGAATCCGAATTTTCGGATATCCGGGATTCGGATAGTTCGGATACGGATAGTCGGATAATTCGGATACGGATTCGGATTCGGATAGTTTTGAACACCCCTAGTGGTGACGATTACACACGAGGTGATATTGGTATATAATGACAAAATATCATTATCTGGATGTTGTTTTCGATATATATATATATATATATATATATATATATATATATATATATATATATATATATATATATATGGTATGGAATTGCAATTATTTTACTTGATATATTGTCTTTTCATGACGAATTATATGGACGTTTTATTTGCGCTATTTTCATTCTACTATAATATATGTACTAATATATAATAAATATATTTATATATATATGTATATATATATATTATTTTCAATAAAGAGAACTCACCAACATTCGTGTTAACGTTTATTTTTAATATGCTTTTCAGGTAAATAAAGTATTGAAGCTTCGTGGAGGGCGCGGGAAAATGGATGTGGTGTGTTTGAATAGGAGTAAAATAATAACTTGGACTTGTAATAATAAAATCGTGTCTTTTGACACATGTAAACTCTGATCGTTGAATAAAAGTCAAACTTTTGAGGTTGAAAAATAATTGCTTTATTATGATTGGCTAAACGGCGTCTGCCACCACCCAAATGACTTAGTCCAAGTCTTCCGTTGTATTAAATTAAGGTTTTCGGGGTGTGACACATTGTCACATAATTAGATTATAACGAACTATCAATAAACTGAGTCAACGAATCAGGTCAAATTGATGAATCAGTTTGACGAATTAGGTTAACGAAACAAAATTCAAGAATTGGGGATCCGATAAGTGTTGATTCTTACACTGCCAATATGTGTAAGGAATCGTGGGGAAGAAGTAGTTTTGCTAGAGTTCAAGTTGAACTTCATGCAAATCAGGACATTAAAAGGAAGCTGGTTGTTGCTGTTCCGGATACGTGGGGGGAGACAAACAAGATCTCGGAGATTAAGATTGAATATGATTGGAAGCCCCCCAGATGTTCCTTATGTCAAGTGTTTGGACATTCGAACACTCAATGCCCGAAACAAGTTCATGATAAAAAGTTAAATGAAGAACCAATGAAAGTCACTAATGATGATGGTTTCCAGAGGGTGAAGGGAAAGAAAAAAGTTATTACGCAAGTCAAGAAACATAATCTTGTCTATCGACCGGTAGTTAAACCTGCTGTGACACAACCTGTAAATAAACCATCCTCTCAAAGACAAGATACTAATCATCCCGTGGGTAAACCTACAACTTCTATGGCTGTGGGGGTTGAGTCAAAGGAAAAGCATTATGTCCAAACTAGTAACCGGTTTGGTAGTTTGGTGGATGAACCAGAAAGTGATGATGATGAGGATGATGTGGAGGAGCTTTTTACGGATGTGGCTAACAGTATGAAAGCGGATATTGGTTCTGAGGGTGCAAGCACACCTGGTGAATTGGGTGTTTAATGGGTACTATTGCTACATGGAATATAAGAGGGTTGAACCGCCCTCTTAAACAAAAAGAGGTTCGTAAGGTAATCCAAGATAATAATATTCAGGTGTGTGCTATTCTTGAGTCTCACGTTCAACTAAATTCAGTTTTTGATGTTTGTAAGAAGATTTGTAACACTTGGGATTGGACTAGCAATGGTAGTGTTTGTGATAAAGGTACTCGGATTATTGTGGGGTGGAATACGGATTTGGTTGATCTAATGGTTATTGATTATTCGAACCAGGTTCTTCACGTTCAGTTAAAGTTTAAGTTGGATAATAAGGCGATGTATTGTTCTTTCGTGTATGCTGAAAATTGTTATTTGAAAAGAAGGGAGTTATGGCATAATCTTGCAGTTCATAAACAATTCACTCGTGGTAAACCTTGGGCTTTACTTGGAGATTTTAATTGTGCTCTTAATTTGGAAGACAGCTTACATGGTTCTTCCAAAATATCCACTGGGATGCTTGATTTTCGTGCTTGTGTTAAGAACATTGAAGTTGAGGATATAAATGGGGTCGGGCTCCAATTCACTTGGAACAATAAACCGAGAACGGGTATGGGTCTTTTCAAAAAGCTTGATAGGGTGATGGGAAATTCTAAATTCATGGATATTTTTAATGATTCAACGGCGGTGTTCCTTCCATACCGGATTTCAGACCACTCTCCATGTTTATTGAAATTCCCCTCTCTTATTAAAGGTAAGCCTAAACCGTTTAAATTCCCTAATTTCTTAATTGGTAAACCGGGTTATAATGATATTATTGCTAACGGCTGGAAGATTGAGGTGAATGGTTATTACATGTTTCGCGTGGTAAAGAAACTCCAAAACTTAAAACAGCCAATCCGTTCTTTGTTGCACTGACAAGGCAATCTCCACAAGAAAGTTAATGATCTAAGAACCCTTCTTGATGCTTGTCAAACCCGTCTTGACATTGACCCTACTAATTTGGAGTTGATTCGGGAGCAGAGTAGTTATCTTAAGGCTTATCATGAGGCAACTAAAGATGAGGAAGAATTCCTTAAACAAAAAGCTAAAGTCGATTGGTTAAAGCTTGGTGATTCTAACACTGCGTATTTTCACAATTCCTTGAAAATGCGAAATCATAGATGTCGTATTGATACTATAAGTGATGTTCAGGGCCAATTATATGAGGGATCGGATGTTCCTTCGGTGTTTGTTAATCATTTTATAAACATTTTTGGTTCGGATATGCAACCATTGAGAAAACCAGATAATCAGATTTTTACTACTAAGCTCTCGGCCTCTCAGGCGGAGCTAATGGTTAGACCTATATCCGATTTGGAAATCAAGGAAGCTTTTTTCTCTATTGGGAATAACAAAGCGCCGGGACTTGATGGTTTTTCCTCGGCCTTCTTTAAAAGTTCTTGGGATATTGTCGGGAAAGATGTCTGTTTGGCGGTTCATGAATTTTTCAGAAAAGGAAGTCTCCTTAAACAGGTTAACCACACTATTATTGCCCTTATTCCCAAAGTGACCACCACTTGTACTCCTAATGATTTTCGTCCCATCTCGTGCTGCAACACTTTATATAAATGCATTACCAAGATTATCTCGGTGCGTATGATGAAGGGTTTGGAGTCGTTAATTGATATCAATCAGTCTGCGTTTGTTCCGGGGCGTAGAATTTCTAATAACCTCCTTTTGACCCAAGAATTAATGCATAATTATCACACTAATAACGGACCGCCTAGATGTGCTTTTAAAGTTGATATTCAGAAAGCTTACGATACGGTCAGTTGGGACTTCATTCGGGATATTCTATATGGATATGGTTTCCACGATTGGATGATCCATTGGATAATGGAATGCATAACCACTTCTTCTTTTTCGATATCCATAAATGGAAACTTACACGGGTTCTTTAGTGGTAAAAGAGGTCTAAGACAGGGTATTCCGATGTCTCCTTATATTTTCACGCTGGTTATGCAAGTTCTCACGTTGATTCTGCATCGAAAGGTTCGTATTGAACGCTCGTTTCGTTTTCATCGTCATTGTGAAAAATTAAATATTATCAATATTTGCTTTGCGGATGATTTGTTCCTGTTTGCTCGAGGCGATGTGGATTCTGCTAAAACTATTATGGGGGCTCTGAATGATTTCAAAGATATGTCCGGGCTTACTCCTAGTGTATCGAAAAGTACCGCGTTTTTCTGTAATGTTTCGGATCGCGTTAAAAGTGGGATTTTGAATATTATGCCCTTCGTTGAAGGTAGGCTCCCGGTTAAATACTTGGGAGTTCCTCTTATTTCTACGAGGCTAAATTACCGTGATTGTAAGAGGTTGCTGGATTGTATGGATAATCGGATTGGAGATTGGAAGAATAAAACTTTATCTTTTGCGGGTAAACTTCAGCTGGTACGGTCTGTTCTGTCGTCCTTATATATTTACTGGTCTGCTGTTTTCTCACTTCCTTCTAGACTTATTGCTGATCTTGAAAAACGGATTAAAAATTTCCTTTGGGACTTTGGACACAAAAAGGGAAAGCATAAAGTTTCTTGGGATATTGTTTGTCAGCCGAAAAGTGAAGGTGGTTTGGGTATCCGGCGTATCCGGGATGTCAATAACTCTCTTCTGGTTTATCATATTTGGAGTTTAATCAATGATCGTAAGTCGTTGTGGGTTAAATGGATGCATGAGTATAAAATGAAGGGGCGAAATTTTTGGAGCTTGCAGATTCCTAACTCTTGTACTTGGGGGTGGAGGAAAATTCTTCAGCTTCGTCCCCGTATTAGACATTTTATATGGCATGAAATTCGGTAATGGGAGATCTACTTCAGTTTGGTATGATAAATGGGATGATTTATGTCCTTTAAGTGATTATATTAACCCGAGAGCTATACATGGGGCTGGTTTGACTTTAGAAACCTGTGTCAGTGATGTTGTTCTTCATAATAACTGGGGATGGCCGCCTGATTGGATTTTGAGATTCCCAATTCTTTCGAACTTAAAGGGGGTGAGTATTTATCCGGAAAAGAGGGACAAGATCGTGGTAATGGATGAGAATGGGAATTCAATGAATTTCTCGGCTTCAGGAATATGGCAACTTCTTCGAATACCGGCTGATAAGGTTTCTTGGATGCATGTTGTTTGGTTCTCTCAATGTGTTCCAAAACACTCCTTTATGTTGTGGATTGTGCTTCATGATAGATTGAGCACGCAGAATCGTATAATGGGGTGGAATATTGGTGGGTATCCAAATCATAACCTGTATTGCTGCCTTTTATATAATGGAGAGCCGGATTCTCGTAATCATCTCATCTTTGATTGTAAGTTCTCTGCTGAGGTTTGGAGTATTGTCAAAATGAAAGGTAAGTTTCAGGGTGCATGAATGGTTGGGCGAATATTCTTCAATATGTGTCTCAATTTGGAATGTCCAACTCTATTGATAATGTTATTAATCGGCTGTTACTTGGGGCTTCGGTTTACGTAATTTGGAAGGAACGAAATAACCGGCTTTTCAGGAACTCTTTGAAGACTCCAAAGATTGTTGCTGATAAAATCATTAAGGGCACTCGCCTAAATCTAATGACTCTAAAGTTCAAGAATTCTGAACGGGCCAATCGGGTTCTTGAAGATTGGCATTTTCCGAGAGGAGTTTCACACCAAATTGATGATAATGGTTGATTTGTTTTTGTTATGGTTGTTTTTTTTGGTTCTTGTGTAGGCTTTAGCAGTGTTTACCATTGTTTGGTGGTTTTGGTTTTGTTTACTCTTGTATGGCATGTCATACATGAGAACTAATATGGCACTTTGGCATATTACTTGTTCTTTGTTGGTTGTGTGGAATGAATTTTACCGGGTAGAACCCCTTTACCCAAAAAAAAAAAAAAAATTCGAAGTAACGAACCAAGGTAACGAATCAAGTAACGAATCACTAAGTCAATTTAGCGAATCCATGTAACGAATCACAACGTCAACGTAACGAATCAGGTTAACGAATCTCTAATTCAAGGTAACGAATTAAGATAACAAATTTGCTATAGTTGATAGCGAATCAACTATAATGAATCAGGGTGTTATAAAAGTTTTAACAAACTCTAACAACTTTTGCCACGTGGCAAAAGTTGTTAGATATCAAGTTAATGAATCAGACCACGTGTCTGACGAATCAAATAACACGAATCAAAATGATGATGAACTGAGTAACGAAAGTACTTAAATTTAACGAACTATGATAATGAATTACGTAAAGATGATGAATCTTCAACAGATGATGAAGATCTTCAAATCTTCATCATCATTTTTCCAGAAATCTGGAAAATGAAGATCAAACAAAACAAACCCAGATTCGTAATACGCCTCTAATACAACACCAAATTTCTCAAATAACGTATCAAATTACTCGGAAACTCATTACGAAACCAAATCGCAACAAATCATACACCAATTCACTCAAAACCAAATCCAATTTGACCAAAAACACTCCCATGTTTCGGCCGCAATCAGATCCAAATCAAACCACAAAAATCAAATTCAAATCTCAATTCCAGTCCGCCTAACCTTCCCAATACCTTAACAAACAACAATCCCACTCAATTCATTCCAAAACCAACCAAATAAACACTTAATTTTGATGAATTCAAATTGGATCTAAATAAGACCAAAATAACTTTAATATTACTTCAATTAACGAATTAGAACACTAGATCAAGAGCAATCGAACCCCGAAAGCTCTGATATCACTTGTAAACGTCTAGGAGCTTAGATCTAAGATCCAAACACAATTAACACGGATCTAGTTCATCGATTACTCTTATCAGTTATAGGTTATACGTATAGATTTAATATGTATTATTAGTATTAGTTGTAATATGTTAAATATATAAAGGATTGATCGAGAGAACACTTCGGCAGAGGTTCAATACGTTAAATCAATGCTTAAATAAACAGAGGATGAACACCTCTATATATAGAAGATGGGTCTAGTTCATTACGCATTCCGTAACAAACTAGAATTCCACTTCGTTACATTACAATAATGAATAATAAACTTAACGAGCTGTTTCCTAATTCGTTAAACATTCTTAACGAAACAGGAGGAAACTTAACGTAAACATCTAGTTCGTTAAACATCCTTAACAAACTAGATGTTAACGAACTACACAATAATATAAATAACTTTTACATTATAAAAATAAAACGATAAATACAAAGACTCGAGACGCAAAAACCGTGCACTAACATTCTATTAATATTAAATTTCAGTGTAAACAATTAAGTTAACGTATGAGATCCAACAAATGTATAAGTGAAACAAACGGATAAGTTTTTTTGATTTTATACACTGTATAAGTTGTAAAACATATGCGTCGTATTAGTTCATCAAGCTTATACGCTTGTCAGATAAACGAAACATAATTAATCAATTCAGACAATATTATACTAGAAATTATGAACAAGTAATTTCGGAATATCATCGTGAATCTCAAACAAAACACACCTCTATGAATACAGCTCAAATTAAGCTCAGTTAAGACCAAAACTTAACTACTTACTGTTCATCGAGAAAAATCCCATTTAGATCATTCAAACCAACATGAAATTATACCTTGTATGCAACTTGTAGTGTGCGAACCAACCACAAGTACAATGAGCAAACACAAAATACACAGGTATACGGACAAATGCTTTGAACACTGAACAAGCGTGTAAGTCTCAAGAAAGTTATGCTCTTTAAGATAATGAAACTCACCTGTATATCTTTCTTTTATACCCACACTTATACGTCCGTAAAAAGTAATAAATTATACGTTCGTATAAGTTCCTCAATTTTAACTCTTGCATTTTTTAATTCAAACAAATTTTTACACATACAATTCAGATCAAGTCCAAATTAATGACCTTGAATAATCTCTTGAAAAATGAATTTATGTGTTTGATCCATAAGTATACACGAGCCCTAGGCTTTGAAACCAATTGTAAAATTTTGAATAGAATATAACCAAGTCCAAGTTAATGACCTCGATCAATTATATACCAAATTTAAATCCCATTTTTGAATAAATTTGACAGAAAACATACTCTCGATTACGATTCTTAGATAGCCAAACCCGAATCACCTTTCACCAAAGTCAAAAATAACTTAGAAAATTAAAATCTTTTTGGTTTTAAAATAGAAAGGATGTAAACAAGTCAAAATATAACAAAAATAAAATAAAACACGTATTTTTGTGAATTGAGCAAGGAATCATAATAATCAATCCATTCTTCCATCACGGTTTTCAGTTTTATTATGTCTGATGTTAAGTCGGTTATGGATATTGTTGTCAACTTAAACTTTTGTAAAAAAAGATTTAGAGACATCAGTGATATGATTAAGGTTTAATTAGGCACATAATATCAGACCATGATCAGTTATCTTGATTCAGACTTAATTTGATTTTTACCATATCACCCCAACTTTACTTAAACATTAAAACCAGAAATCAAAACATTTTAAACAATTTTAACTTTTTGCAATCATAGCAATGGCTTTCCACAACAAGGCATACCCCCGTTATCAAGTGACACACCAAGATTCCTTTGCCAAGGATGAGGTATGCACGATTTTCATCTGTCGGCTTACATACATTGTATTCCTTGGGTCTGTTTCTTAAAAGTATTAAGACGCGCGCAATGGAGGAGCAATGTATGGCTAACATTTTTTGATTAAGTCAGTAGTGTAATTTTGTACTTTTGTACATAGCGATCAAATTTAATGACTTATCTAGGGTTTGCTCGCTTGAGCAGGATTCAAAATATTCTTTCAAATACCCATATGAAAACCGCATAAAGAACTAATGGCTCCAGATACCTAATGCATCCCATCAATAGAGGATTGAAGGCCATAAAACCATACACCATTGATGTGTAGACCATGTACCAGACGCTTAAAACACTTTATTAACAAATTTATTTTTGAGATCTACTGAAACATAAGGCTTGAGTATGACATGCTACAACATTTCTGCCTCCATTACCAAGATTTTTGCTTTATATCACTTATTCCCTTATTTGTTTGTTCAAAAGTCTACCCATACACCGGACC